>NC_056442.1:44490254-44612754 GCF_018296145.1 Oncorhynchus tshawytscha
TAGGGTGTGTATGGTGCACAGGAGTGTTGCAAACCTTTCAGCATTGCCCTTATATTGATTCAGCGTATCAAATTACTACTGGTGGGAAGGTGTGGTGGGCGGTTTGTTGTTTGTGAAGGCCTGAGGCTAGTAGAACACCAGATGATAGGAAGATTGACTGATTTCACAATTGAACATTCAGAGAGAGTGCGTATGCGTTTTGTGTGTGTCTTCGTGTGTGCGTATGTGCTTGTGTCTCCGTGATGCATCCCTACCCATTCAGCCACATTAGTATGTAAGAAGAGACTGTAGCCTGTGGCTGTAATGCAGCTCTCTGTAAAGACTAGCCATTAACCCCGGCTCACCCAGTACTTAATGACCTACTCTCTGTTGTAAAGTAGCAGCCACACAAAAAGCCTCCATGGAATAGCAGTATAATGGACACTCCAGTTGCTGGGAGCTGATTGACATATTATCCAATGAAGCTTAAAAGTCAATGTAGCCACTTAAAAAGCCCATGTGAAGTTTAGCATTTGTAATTGTTGGATATGATATCCAAGCATGTCACACCTACTCCTGCTCCCTCCCTGCGGTGCTCGACGTTGCCAGTCTCCTAACCACCGGTCCTGGTAAACCACATTGTTCCCCCCTGGCAACACACATTGCGCACACCTGGCAACCATCATTGTGCACACCTGCTCCCCATCGTTAAGCACACCTGGACTTCATCGCCACCTTGATTACTTTCCCTTCATATAGCCCTCAGTAAAGCCTCAGTCATCATGCAGTATTGGTTTTGGTTACGCATTATTGTCATGTTTATTATTATTGAAACTCACCTTCTGCACCTGCTTCCTGACTCCCTGTGTATACGTTACAAAGCATTTCCATTTGGCATATGCCTAAAAATATTTGAGTATTTAATGATTTTAAGATTTAGGCAAACAAAAATGAATATTGATGGTTGTACAGTCATCTCAAATAAAACTGTGAAGGACCTCTGCGTTACTCTGGACCCTGAGCTCTCTAGTGACAAACATATCAAGAATATTTCAAAGACAGCTTTTTTCCATCTTCGTAACATAGCAAAAATCAGAAACTTTTTGATGAAAAATGATGCAGAAAAATGTATCCATGCTTTTGTCACTTCAAGCTTAGACTACTGCAATGCCCTACTTTCCGGCTAGCTGGATAAAGCACTAAATAAACTTCAGTTAGTGCTAAACACGGCTGCTAGAATCTTGACTAGAACCCCAAAATTTGATCATATTACTCCAGTGGTAGCCTCTCCACACTGGCTTCCTGTCAAGGCAAGGGCTGATTTAAAAGTTTTACTGCTAACCTACAAAGTATTACATGGGCTTGCTAATACCTATCTTTCCGATTTGGTCCTGCCGTACATACCTACACGTACGCTATGGTCACAAGACACAGACCTGCTTACTGTCCCTAGAATTTCTAAGCAAACAGCTGGAGGCAGGGCTTTCTCCTATAGAGCTCTATTTTTATGGAATGGTCTGCCTATCCATGTGAGAGACGCAGACTTGGTCTCGACCTTTAGTCGATATTGAAGACTCATCTCTTCAGTAGGTCCTATGATTGAGTGTAGTCTGGCCCAGGAGTGTGAAGGTGAACTGAAAGGCACTGGAGCGACAAACCGCTCCTTGCTGTCTCTGCCTGGCCGGTTCCCCTCTCTCTGCCTCTAACCCTATGACGGGGGCTGAGTCACTGGCTTACTAGTGCTCTTCCATGCCATCCCTAGGAGGGGTGTGTCACTTGAGTGGGTTGAGTTACTGACGTGATCTTCCTGTCCAAGTTGGCGCCCCCCTCGGGTTCGTGCCGTGGGGGAGGTCTTTGTGGGCTATACTCGGACTTGTCTCAGGGTAGAAGGTTGGTGGTTGAAGATATCTCTCTAGTTGTGTGGGAGCTGTTCCTTGGCAAAGTGGGCAGGGTTATATCCTGCCTGTTTGGCCCTGTCCGGGGTATTGTCGGACAGGGCTACAGCGTCTCCCGACCCCTCCTATCTCAGCCTCCAGTATTTATGCTGTAATAGTATGTGTCGGGGGGCTAGGGTCAGTCTGTTATAGCTAGAGTATTTATTGTCTTATCCGGTGTCCTGTGTGAATTTAAGTTCTCTCTCTCTCTCTCTCTCTCTCTCTCTCTCTCTCTCTCTCTCTCTCTCTCTCTCTCTCTCTCTCTCTCTCTCTCTCTCTCTCTCTCTCTCTCTCTCTCTCTCTCTCTCTCTCTCTCTCTCTCTCTCTCTCTCTCTCTCTCTCTCTCTCTCTCTCTCTCTCTCTCTCTCTCTCTCTCTCTCTCTCTCTCTCTCTCTCTCTCTCTCTCTCTCTCTCTCTCTCTCTCTCTCTCTCTCTCTCTCTCTCTCTCTCTCTCTCTCTCTCTCTCTCTCTCTCTCTCTCTCTCTCTCTCTCTCTCTCTCTCTCTCTCTCTCTCTCTCTCTCTCTCTCTCTCTCTCTCTCTCTCTCTCGGAGGACTTGAGCCCTATGACCATGCCTCAGAACTACCTGGCCTGATGACTCCTTGCTGTCCACCTGGTCACGCTGCTGCTCCAGTTTCAACTGTTCTGCCTGTGGCTATGGAACCCTGACCTGTTCACTGGACGTGCTGTTTTGGACTCTCTCTCTACCGCACCTGCTGTTTCTAACTCTGAATGATCAGCTATGAAAAGCCAAATGTCATTTACTCCTAAGGTGCTGACCTGTTTCACCCTCTACAACCACTGTGATTATTATTATCTGAGCCTGCTGGTCATCTATGAATGTTTGAACATCTTGGCCATGTTCTGTTATAATCTTCACCCCACACAGCCAGAACAGGACTGGACACCCCTCAGAGCCTGGTTCCTCTCTAGGTTTCTTCCTAGGTTTCTTCCTGCCTTTCTAGAGAGTTTTCCTAGCCACCGTGCCTCTGCATCTGCAATGCTTGCTGTTTGGGGTTTTAGGCTGGGTTTCTATCCTTATGTACATATTCTTTATCCCCTTACACTGTGTATAAGACAGTAGTTTTTTTTTTTTTTTTGGAATTGTTAGTTAGATTACTTGCTCGTTATTACTGCATTGTCGGAACTAGAAGCACAAGCATTTCGCTACACTCGCATTAACATCTGCTAACCATGTGTATGTGACAAATAAAATTTGATTTGATTTGATTTGATTTGATTTGATTTGATCTTTGTGACATCAGCTGAAGTAAAAAGGGCTTCATAAATATATTTGATTGAATTTGATTGATGAATGCTAAAAGGAATACTGTTATTCACAGAACCTGTTTTCTTGTCCTAGTTGTCATCAGATGTTTGTGTTTGTCAGGTGAAGACACATTTAAACAGTAAACACTGGAAGACGTCTCACTGACAAATTGTCCCTTGTCTCAAGTCCAGCTCCTCTCAGTCAATAAGTTACAGTTCTGTTGAGGTGAGAACTACAAAAGGGTTACAAACTGATGTCACTCTCAGTGAGGGCTTAGATGGAGTCATGGCAGAATGATCTGTTATGGGCCAGTGAGTCATGGCAGAATGATCTGTTATGGGCCAGTGAGTTGTGGCAGAATGATCAGTAATCGGCCAGTGAGTTGTGGCAGAATGATTGGTTATGGGGCTGCGTGTGTGTGTTGTCTGACATTGTGTCAGTCAGAGAGCGGGAGAGAGAGGTATTAATTTAAGTCAAAGCATTGTAATTAATGAGGTGTGAATGGTACCTAGGCAAAGCCCCCTCACAAAAAAAATCATTTCAGTTAATTACTGACTGACTGTCAGCCCCCCGACTGTGTCTCTAGGAGTTCAGAGAGAGCGGGAGAGCGGGAAAGAGGTATATAAAGTGTGTGTCAACCACCATTCAGCTCTTTCTCTCTCTTTCTTTCTCTCTCTTTCTCTCTCTCTCTCTGAATTGGCAACCCAATTGGGGGAGTAGGAATGGTCACCAAGGAGGATGAGTGTAAACAGTCAGTCTTTTTCTCTGCGATAACCTTTTTCAAAATGAGGGTTATTTGGTGTACAATCCCATCACATTGATTCAATATAATTGCATTTGTGCTACTAAGAGGAGTATTACTATTGGTTTTCTACATGGTTAAAGGTCATAGTGGTGTGAATAGCTTTTATAGGAACATGCTTGGTAGTACTAGTTTAAAGCTAGTGGTTTTAAATTAGAAAGCAGACATTTTCTTTTCTTTTCTTGGAAAGCAGAAGTGAGAATATCACATTACTGCTTAATGCATTTTATGCTAATGTTTTACAAGAGCTCCCAAGAACCAAGGTCAACCACAAAAATGAAGAACGAGTAAATCATCCTCTGATTGAATGATGTTAATCCATTCATCACAACTTGGTACTTCCTTCTCCATTCTATCATCAGACAGTGGTGGGGCGTACCATACCTGCGTAGGGGACAGGGGCGTCTTTATCAAGGGCCACCAAGGGAGGGTCCAGTTGGACGATGTCCATGTTCTCTGTGATTACCCCATGGTATGACGTCTCAATCCACGGCTTGTGTTTGTTCACTACGAGAGAGAAAGGAGGGTGTTAAGGAGGGATGGAGAAAGAGAGAAAGATAATGTCAGTCAGGCGTTCACAGAAGTTTATACATTTTCAGTCTGCATGCAATTACTGGGCGAACTGAGAATGGCTTTGTGCAAAATTAATACAACAGATTTTCTTTCCTCCCCACACTGCAACTCCCACTTGGAAAAACAGCCACGCACACACACACATAAACACACACTCACACATACACACACACACACTGCTTTTCCTGGCAGAGGATCTCCATTCTTCCTTTTTATCTGAGAAACATTCTCATTTCACTAATCTCCTCTACTTCTTTTCTCCCCCTCTCTTTCCTCTCTCCAACGTTCCCTGCACGTCTCAAAGCGCTCCGCCAGGCTTGATCAATGATCACTATTGAGCTGCCAGCAGAGCACTACTTCCTGGGTCCAGCCAAACAAAGTTCATGAGCACTGGGAAGATTAGCACGGCATAATTCAGTAAATCCCCTGAGGGCCGTGAAGCAGGAGTTAGCTAGCTAGCTCACCGTTTTATATACCATCTCTCTATCAAAGGTAAGGGGTTTTAAAAACAGCAACAGCCCATTTCCTCCTCAACTCCTTCACTTAATCACAGCTTTAGCTGACTCAGGAGGGAACAACAATGCCCAAATCACATCCTGTGAATTCCTATACGAGGAAATTGTAGGTTGTTAGCAACACAAAACTAGGGCGTTTTATGTGATACACATCCAAGAGAAATGGCCTAAATACATCATTTATATCACTTTCCCATGCGTACATGGTCATGCATACTCATTATCTGACATTCAGTGAAAGAAGGAGAAAAACATCTGTACACCAAACAATTTGTAAAGCTGTCTCTAGTGCTACATTACAGCACCTCTCTTCATGGGTGTAGGAATCACTTTGTCTAAGATGTAAGGCACTGTAAGTATATAAACACAAGCAAACATAAGTGTGCTACTTAGCACCAGAATCTATACATCCTGTTACATGAGTCGTAACAGAATCAAAACATCAGAAAGGAGGGTACAGATTTTGAATGTGTGGTCTCAGACTAAAAATATTTTCAGACTTCATGTCTTTTTGACGATTTGAGATTCAAATTAGGCAGTAGGCCTTCTAGGACACTGAAGTACGCCAACACCAACACCACCTGCACTCCATCACCAAAACCACCACTCCAACACCACAATCACGCCAACACCACCACCAACACCGCCATCACGTCAACACTACCACTTCAACACAACCACCACGCCAACACCACCACCACTCCACGCCCACGCCACCACCACCCCACCCCAACACCACGCCAATACCAACACCATTCCAACAACACCCTCACCAACACCACCACTTCAACACGACCACCACACCAACACCACCACCAACACCACCATCACGTCAACACCACATCAATAACAGCTGGTGCGTGATCTATAATATTAAGGAAGTCTCGGGGTATTGCTTGCCTGAGGTAGACTACCGTACGATAAGCTGTAGACCACACTGTCTTCCAAGACAGATTTCATCTCTATTTTTCGTAGCTGTCTATTTACCACCACAAACCGATACTGGTACTAAGACCGCACTCAACGAGCTGTATAAGGCCATAAGCAAACAAGAAAATGCTCATCCAGAAGCAGCCCTCCTAGTGGCAGGGACTTTAATGCAGGCAAACTTACATCCGTATTAACTCATTTCTACCAACAAGTCACAAGTGCAACCAAAGGAAAAAAAACTCTAGACCACCTTTACTCCACACACAGAAACGCATACAAAGCTCGCCCTTCATTTGGAAAATCTGATTCCTGTTTACAAGCAAAAACTGAGCAGGTAGTACCAGTGACTCGCTCAATTTTTAAAATTTAACCAGGTAGGCTAGTTGTGAACAAGTTCTCATTTATAACCGTGACCTGGCCAAGATAAAGCAAAGCAGTGCTGCACAAACAACAACACAGAGTTACACATGGAATAAACAAGCGTACAGTCAATAACAAAATAGAAAAAAAATGTCATTATACAGTGTGTGCAAATGGCGTGAGGAGGTAAGGCAATAAATAGGCCATAGTGGCAAAGTAATTACAATTTAGAAGATTAACACTGGAGTGATAAATGAGCATGATGTGCAAGTAGATAGTGTGCAAAAGAGCAGAAAAGTAAATAAAAACAATATGGGAATGAGGTAGGTAGATCAGGGAATCACCCGCAGCAAGAGCGACATCATTGATATATACAGAGAAAAGAGTCGGCCCAAGAATTGAATCCTGCTGTACCCCATAGAGACTGCCAGAGGTCCGGACAACAGGCCCTCCGATTTGACAAACTGAACTCTATCTGAGAAGTAGGTGGTGAACCAGGCGAGGCAGTCATTTGAGAAACCAAGGCTGTTGAGTCTACCGATAAGAATATGGTGATTGACAGAGCCGAAAGCCTTGGCCAGGTTGATGAAGAAGGCTGCACAGTACTGTCTTTTATCGGTGGCGGTTATGATATTGTTTAGTACCTTGAGCGTGGCTGAGGTGCACCCGTGACCAGCTCGGAAACCAGATTGCACAGCAGAGAAGGTATAGTGGGATTCAAAATAGTCAGTGATCTGTTTGTTAACTTGACTTTCGAAGACTTTAGAAAGGCAGGGCAGGATGGATATAGGTCTTTAACAGTTTGGGTCTAGAGTGTCACCCCCTTTGAAGAGGGGGATGACCGTGGCAGCTTTCCAATCTTTAGGAATCTCGGACAATACAAAAGAGAGGTTGAACAGACTAGTAATAGGGGTTGCAACAATGGCGGTGGATAATTTTATAAAGAGAGGGTCCAGATTCTCTAGCCCAGTTGATTTGTACGGGTCCAGGTTTTTCAGCTCTTTCAGAACATCAGCTATCTGTATTTGGGTGAAGGAGAGGCTGGGAGGCTTGGGCAAGTAGCTGCGGGGGGTGCGGAGCTGTTGGCCGGGGTAGGGGTAGCCAAGAGGAAAGCATGGCCAGCCATAGAGAACTGCTTTTTGGAATTCTCGATTATCGTGGCTTTATCAGTGGTGACAGTGTTTCCTAGCCTCAGTGCAGTGGGCAGCTGGAAGGAGGTGCTCTTATTCTCCATGGACTTTACAGTGTCCCAGAACTTTTGGAGTTAGAGCTACAGGATGAAAATTTCTGTTTGAAAAAGCTAGCCTTTGCTTTCCTAACTGACTGTGTGTATTGTTTCTTGACTTCCCTGAAAAGTTGCATATCGCGGGTACTATTCAATGCTAGTGCAGTACGCCACAGGATGTTTTGTGCCAGTCAGGTCTGGAGTGAACCAAGGGCTATATCTGTTCTTAGTTCTACATTTTTTGAAAGGGGCATGCTCATTTAAGATGGTGAGGAAATTACTTTTAAAGAACAACCAGGCATCCTCTACTGACAGGATGAGGTCAATATCCTTCCAGGATACCCGGGCCAGGTCGATTAGAAAGGCCTGCTCGCAGAAGTGTTTTAGGGAGCGTTTGACAGTGATGAGGGTTGTCGTTTGACCGTGGACCCATAACGTATGCAGGCAATGAGGCACTGATCGCTGAGAACCTCATTGAAAACAGGAGGGCAAGTTGGTTAATATAATATCTGTGGATAATATCTATGAGGTTGCAAATGTTTACAGATTTAGGGTTGTACCTGGTGGGTTCCTTGATCATATGTGTGAGATTGAGGGCATCTAGCTTAGATTGTAGGACACCCGGGGTGTTAAGCACATCCCAGCTTGGTCGCCTACCAGAACGAACTCTGAAGATAGATGGGGGCAATCAATTCACATATAGATGGGGAGCTGAGGGGGGGCTATAACAGGCGGCAACAGTGAGAAACTTATTTCTGGAGAGATTAGCTCGAACTATTTGGGCATACACCTGGAAAGTATGACAGAACATTGCAGGCTATCTCTGCAGTAGATTGCAACTCCTCCCCCAGAAGTCAACAAATGAGAGCACCTGGGGTCACACAGGGCCTGCAACTCCTCATCCGAGGAACAGAGGAGGAGTAGGATGAGGGTACGGCTAAAGGCTATCAAAAGTTCTATCTTGACAGAAAATGTTATAGTTGGTGATGGAAATCTCAGAATTTTTGGTGGCCTTCCTAAACCAGGATTTAGACATGAAGGGAAGCATAAAGCAATCATGGGTGCTGATTGGGAGAGCTAGCTAAGACAACAATGGGTAAGTTAACAACAGCTAATCAGCTAAGACAACAACAACAGGTAAAATGGCGGTGAATGGGCAGAGAGGGTAAGTTACCTACACACAGGGCCGGAGTTCGAGGCTGGGGCCAACAGATAAACAAAATAAACAAAAATGAAGTACTGTGATTAATAAACAGTCCAGCAGGCATCAGCTATGTAGCCAGGTGATCATAGGGTCCAGTAAACAGCAATAGATGAAACAGGGAAGCCATTAGGTAGAGTTTTCTACGCTAGCAAGCAGGCTACACAGCGTTCCTAAAGTTAGCAGGCCGGGGCTAGCAGAAGTGCCTTCACCGACGTCCGACAAAGGCCGGTTGAGGGCACGTAGGACAGAATTACGTTGGCAGACCAGTCGTGATGGATAGGCGGGGGTCTGTGTCAACAAAGGGTCCAGGCCAGTTGGCAAAAGAGGTATTGTAGCTGGAGCAATTAAGTGTGCCAGCCGGGAGATGCGCCTGGCGCTAGGCTAACTGGTGCTAGTTTCGGGACAAGGGTGTTAGCCACTATAGCCACTCGGTAGCAGCTAGCTGCGATGATCCGAAGCAAAGGTCCAGAGCTTATGGCAGGAATCCGGTGATGTAGTGGCTTCTAGTCATGTTAGTGAAGAGTCCGGGAGGCATCAGCTGTGTAGCCGAATGATCATAGGGTCCACTGAGCAGGCCGGGAAATGGGCCTGTCTCAAGGCTAGCTTCGGGGCTGGGCCACTCTGGAGTAATGGTCCAGAGCTTACGTCTGGAATCTGGTGATGTAGTGGAGAAAAGCAGTCCGATATACTCAGGGTTGATATTGCGCTGTGCAGACTGGCGGGTATTATCCAGGCTAAAAGCGGCTGGTGTCTGAGCTAAAGGTAAAGGCTGCTAGCAGTGGCTAACAATGACTAATATGTTCCGGGATTCATCCAATGGCATTGAGGAGTATGGCTTCATCAACAAATGCATTGGTAATGTTGTCCCCACAGTCACCATACATACAGTACATATCCTAAATAGAAGCATTGGATTACAGGCATCATCAAGGCTAGAGCTGCCACTTTCAAGGAGCAGGACACTAATCCGGACGCATAAAAGAAATCCCACTATGCTTTCAGATGAACCATCAAACAGGCAAAGCATCAATACATGACTAAGATTGAATCCTACTGCACTGCCTCTGATGGTCGTTGGATGTGGCAGGGCTTGCAAACTATTATGGACTACAAAGGGAAACCCAGACACAAGTTGCCCAGGGACGCGAGCCTAGCAGATGAGCTAAATTCCCATTATGCTCGCTTTGAGGCAAAGAAACACTGAAGCATGCATGAGAGCACCAGCTTTTCCAGACGTCTGTGTGATCATGCTCTCCATAGCCGATGTGAGTAAGACCTTTAAACAGGTCAACATTCACAAGGCCGCAGGGCCAGACAGATTAGCAGGACGTCTACTCAGACCATGCGTGGACCAACTGGCAAGTGTCTCACTGACATTTTCAACCTCTCCCTGACCGAGTCTGTAATACCTTCATGTTTCCAGCAGACCACCATAGTTCCTGTGCCCAAGAAAGCGAAGGTAACCTGCCTAAATGACTACCACCCCGTAGTACTCACATCGGTAGCCATGAAGTGCTTTGAAAGGCTGGTCATGGCTCATGTCAACACCATCATTCCGGAAACCCTAGACCCACTCAAAATCGCATACCGCACCAACAGATCCACAGATGACAGAATCTCAATCGCACTCCACACTGCCATTTCCCACGACAGGAAAACCTACGTGAGAATGCTGTTCATTGACAACAGCCTAGCATTCAACATTTTAGTGTCCTCAAAGATCATCACTAAGCTAAGGACCATGGGACTAAACACTCTGCAACTGGATCCTGGACTTCCTGATGGTCTGCCCCCAGGTGGTAAGGGTAGGCAACAACACATCTGCCACGTTGATCCTCAACACAGGGCCCCTAAGGTGTGCATCCTTAGTACCCTCCTGTGCTTCCTGTTCAGCCACGACTGCGTGGCAAAGCACGACTCCAACACCATCATTAAGTTTTCTGACGACATAACAGTAGTTGGCCTGATCACTGACAACGATGAGACAGACTATAGGGAGGAGGTCAGAGACCTGGTCTGGGTGGTGCCAGAATAACTACCTATCCCTCAACGTAACCAAGACTTAGGAGATGATTGTGGACTACAGGAAAAGGAGGACCGAGCACGCCCCCATTCTTATCGACGGGGCTGTAGTGGAGCAGGTTGAGAGCTTCAAGTTCCTTGGTGTTCTAATCACAAACAAACTAGAATGGTCCAAACACACCAAGACAATCGTGTAGAGGGCACGACAAAGCCTGTTCACCCTCAGGAAACTTTAAAGATTTGGCATGGGTCCTCAGATCCTCAAAACGTTCGACAGCTGCAACATTGAGAGCATCCTGACTGGTTGCATCACTGCCTGGTACGGCAACTGCTTGGCCTCCAACCGCAGATGGTAGTGCGTATGGCCCAGTACATCACTGGGGCTAAGCTGCCTGCAATCCAGGACCTCTACACCAGGCGGTGTCAGAGGCAGGCCCTAAAAATTGTCATAGACCCCAGCCACCCCTGTCATAGACTGTTCTCTCTACTATCGCATGGCAAGCGGTACCAGAGTGCCAAGTCTAGGACAAAAAGGCTTCTCAACAGTTTTTACCGCCAAGCCATAAGACTCCTGAACAGGTAATCAAATGGCTACCCGGACTATTTGCATTGTGTGACCCCCCCAACCCCTCTTTCATGCTGCTTCTACTCTCTGTTTATCTTATATGCATAGTCACTT
Organism: Oncorhynchus tshawytscha; assembly: GCF_018296145.1. NCBI lineage: Eukaryota > Metazoa > Chordata > Actinopteri > Salmoniformes > Salmonidae > Oncorhynchus > Oncorhynchus tshawytscha. The sequence goes on from NC_056442.1 coordinate 44,501,747, forward strand.
TAACTATACATTCATGTACATACTACCACAATTGGCCCGACCAACCAGTTCTCCCGCACATTGGCTAACCGGTCTATCTGCATTGTGTCCAGCCACCCACCACCCGCCAACCCCTCTTTTACGCCACTGCAACTCTCTGTTCATCATATATGCATAGTCACTTTAACCATATCTCATGTACATACTACCTCAATCAGCCTGACTAACCGGTGTCTGTATGCAGCCTTGCTACTGTTATAGCCTCGCTACTGTATATAGCCTCACTACTGTTATTTTTCACTGTCTTTTTACTGTTGTTTTTAGTTCTTTACTTACCTATTGTTCACCTAATACCTTTTTTTTGTAAATTGCACTGTTGGTTAGAGCCTTTAAGTAAGCATTTCTCCGTAAGGTCTATCTATACCTGTTGTATTCGACACACGTGACAAATAACTTGATCCTGACCGGTTGCATCACCGCCTGGTATGGCAACTGCTCGGCCTCTGACTGTAAGGCGCTACGGAGGTTAGTGCGTACGGCCCAGTACATCACTAGGGCCAAGCATCCTGCAACCTAGGACCTATATACTAGGCAGTGTCAGAGGAAGGCCCCAAAAAATGTCAAAGACTCCAGTCACCCAAGTCATAGTGTTCTCCCTGCTATCGCACAGCAAGCTGTGTCAGAGCGCCAAGTCCAGGACAAAAAGACTCCTTAACAGCTTCTACCCCCAAGCCATAAGACTGATGAACAATAAATCAAATAGCCACCCAGACTACTCAAATTGCTGCTACTTGCTGTTTATTATCTATGCATAGTCACTTTGTACAAATGACCTCGACTAACATGTACCCCAGCACATTGACTCGGGACTGGTACCCTCTGTATATAACCTCGTTATTGTTATTTTATTGTGTTACTTTTATTTAATTTTTATTTTCATTTATTTAGTGAATATTTTCTCAATTCTATTTCTTGAACTGCATTGTTGGTTAAGGGCTTGTATGTAAGAATTTTATGGTAAGGTCTACACCTGTTGTATTCGGCGCATGTGACAAATAAAATGTGATTTGATTTGATTAGCTCATGACACATTATAAATGACCTCCGGGCTGAAACAATGTGAGGTGAAACTACAGTATATTACCTACAGTAGCTCCAGGGATCTAAGGCTATCTCTGATCAACTATCCTGCCTTATTAGTTTTATTACCATGTTTAATAGCTGGTCCTATGGTATGATATCGCTGTTGTGGAGACGGTTGTGTAATATATAATGCATTGTGATATTCAATCACAAATGCTGACAGGATAATGAAAACGTAGGCTTAGTTTAGAATTAGGCTGATCTACCACCTCCATGTTCAAGAGTCCAGTCCTCTTGAAGCTTTGACAACTTATTGACTATTTAAATCCTGGCCAGAAGAGCTTGAATGGTTCAGCCGGGTTGACCATAGCTGATGAAAGGTCAGGTTGACCCAACTGGTCTGGGATCAGCTTTATACAGACTATTATTACCTACTACTGTGGAACATCAATCCAAAGGACTTCTGAGATCATTCCTCAGTTTATTTATTTCCGTTCGGCATCGAATGCTTCTCTGGTCAACCCAGTTAATGACACCACAAAGCTTCCCTGGTCTGTGTGTGTGTGTGTGTGTGTGTGTGTGTGTGTGTGTAGGCCTAATGGTTTCTGCCCAGCAGGAGTGGTGAGGGCACTAGAGGAACATCTCTCCTGTAATTGTAGCTGCGCCTTCATGGTGCAGCCCCCAGGTGATGTCATGCCCACCCCAGCCTCTGATTGAAAGGTGTCGCCTTATAAGAACAGCAATGTTGACTCCATCCCCACACCCATCCCCTTCCACACATCCACATCCTCATCCTAAGGGAATGCCCACCATTGTTGACAGGTCGGAGACATCCAGAGGCATTAGAGTCCTGAGACGGGGAGAGAGATAGATGTCCTACCATCTCCAGACAGAAAGTCCTGGGTTCACTGGGATGGAAGACGGAGGGTGGCCCCTCGGGAGGCATTGCAGCCAATAAACGTAATCTAATCCTAAACGTTATTTCGCTTATGCCAAAATTCTAAGCGATTAACCCCACACTTCAAAATGTCAGCCTGGATCTAAACTAAACACAGTTAATCCACTGATCAGTAACCAGGCACCGTGACACAGTCACAGCCAAGGTGTATTATTTTACTATGCAGGAAAGATACAATATGGCAAAAAGGTGATCCGGACAGCAAGACGTACACAGCTGGAATTGTGTCTTGATTCATTCAGCAGACAAAACAGACACACCGGAAAAGGTTTGTTTAAAAAAAAAGTTGTTTGATCTGTGTGGAGATGTTTGTCTGGTCTAATACCTCTCCAGCCTGCAGGCTTTATACAGACACTAATAGGATGTGTTTTAAAAACACCTTAAGACGAGAGAGCCCTTGGGAGACTCGTCACATCTGTCACCACAATTTTAAAAATAAAACACCTTCATTGGGTACGTAAAGCAGTGTTTTAATGCCATGCAATAACCTTTGTTTGTGAATGGAGGGAGGTCGATTCTCCCCTCGCTAAAACTCACGCCTGTCTTGGGAAAACAGGATTAGCAGGTAGAGTAGAGTTTCTTTTTTGTCTTTTTTTTTACATCTTGAGGCCATGTTAGAAATGAATTTGCCGCTCTCTCCCTGCTTGTTTGATTTAACCTGGCTTTATAATTAGCTTTTTTAGACCTGAGCAGAGATTCAAATACCATGACCTTTCTGGCAACACGCTCCACCTGATAAAACCAGCCGGGCTCTTTGTCAGAAGGCTTTAGATGCAGCTCTCCGCTGAGACACAGGACATCAGATGCCACAGAGAGCAACACAGAAAGCAACTCGATGGGGTGGATGTGAAGAGCATCCACAGACACTGCGTTCTAAAGAGCCCAGTGCACTGAGCAAAAATGCTAAATGCTATGGAAAAGCACCATGTTCTTCACAGAAGCCTGATTCTTTCCACAAAGCAATGAAAGAAACAACAAACTACCTTAGTGTCACGCCCTGGTCGAAGTATTTTGTGTTTATCTTTATTTGGTCAGGCCAGGGTGTGGCATGGGTTTTTGTATGTGGTGTGTATATATGGGGGATTGTAGCTAGTGGGGTGTTCTAGATAAGTCTATGGCTGTCTGAAGTGGTTCTCAATCAGAGGCAGGTGTTTATTGTTGTCTCTGATTGGGAACCATATTTAGGCAGCCATATTCTTTGAGTTTGTCGTGGGTGATTGTCCTTAGTGTCTTTGTTCCTGTCTCTGTGTTTTCACCAGATAGGGCTGTTTCGATTTTCGTTACGTTTCCACGTTTGTTGTTTTTTGTAGTTTTTGTATTGATTCGTGTTTTACGTTTGTTTATTAAACATGGATCGCAATCTACACGCCGCATTTTGGTCCGACTCTCCTTCACCACAAGAGAACCGTTACACTTAGACACAAACATACAGTTGAAGTCTGAAGTTTACATACACCTTTGCCAAATAGATTTAAACTCAGTTTTTCACAATCCCTGACATTTAATCCTAGTAAAAAATCCCTGTTTTTGGTCAGTTAGGATCATCACTTTATTTTAAGAATGTGACATGTCAGAATAATAGTAGAGAGAAGTATTTATTTCAGCTTTAATTTCTTTCATTCATCTTTCACATTCCCAGTGGGTCAGAAGTTTACATGCACTCAATTAGTATTTAGTAACATTGCCTTTTAAATTGTTTAATTTGGGTCAATCATTTAGGGTAGCCTTCCCACAATAAGTTGGGTGAATTTTGGCCCATTCCTCCTGACAGAGCTGGTGTAACTGAGTCAGGTTTGTAGACCTCCATGCTTGCCCATGCTTTTTCAGTTCTGCCCACAAATGTTCTATAGGATTGAGGTCAGGGCTTTGTGAAGGCCACTCCAATAACTTGACTTTATTGTCCTAAAGCCATTTTGCCACAACTTTGGAAGTATGCTTGGGGTCATTGTTAATTTGGAAGATCCATTTGTGACCAAACTTTAACTTCCTGACTGATGTCTTGAGATGTTGCTTCAATATATCCATATAATTTTCCTCCTCATGATGCAATATATTTTGTGAAGCGCACACTAGTCCAGTTTGTTTTTGGTGGTTTAGGAGCTGTGGCTTCTTCCTTGCTGAGCGGTCTTTCAGGTTATGTAAATATAGAACTCCTTTTACTGTGGATATAGATACTTTTGTACCCGTTTCCTCCAGCATTTTTACAAGGTCCTTTGCTGTTGCTCTGGGATTGAGTTGTACTTTTCGCACCAAAGTAAGTTCATCTCTAGGAGACAGAATGTGTCTCCTTCCTGAGCTGTATGACGGCCGCATGGTCTCATGGTGTTTATACTTTTGTACAATTGTTTGTACAAATGAACTTGGTACCTTCAGGCGTTTGGAAATTGCTCCCAAGGATGAACCAAACTTGTGGAGGTCTACAATTTTTTTTTCTGAGGTCTTGGCTGATTTCTTTTGATTGTCCCATGATGTCAAGCAAAGAGGCACTGAGTTGGAAGGTAGGCCTTGAAATACATCCACAGGTGCACCTCCAATTGACTCAAATGATGTCAATTAGCCTATCAGAAGCTTCTAAAGCCATGACATCATTTTCTGGAATTTTCCAAGCTGTTTATAGTCACAGTCAACTTAGTGTATGTTAACTTCTGACCCACTGGATTTGTGATACAGTGAATTCTAAGTGAAATAATATGTCTGTAAACAATTGTTGGAAAAATTACTTGTGCCATGCACAAAGTAGATGTCCTAACCGACATGCCAAAACTATAGTTTGTTAACATGAAATTTGTGTCGTGGTTGAAAAACAAGTTTTAATGACTCCAACCTAAGTGAATTTAAACTTCTGACTTCAACTGTATGTCCTATGGTCAATACTAGAGACACACTCCATGCTGGACAGATGCACAACAGTACAAGGTCTGTGTTGCCTTTTTACTTGTTAATAGGCTTTTAACAATTTCTCTGAAGAAATAGCAAAGTAATAAAGACCATCCATCCAAATGGAGCCTTAGCAGTACACCCTGAATCTATTCCACATCAGTGTGTTCATGAAGCATTGGTAGTTTGTTCTGCAAAGGGATTTCAAAGTACTAGCATCTCTGCACATAATAAGAGTGATTAGGCCATCAGCTTTCATGTGTCCATTCAGGAGCAGTCTGAGAGCAAACATTGGATGGAAGAGAAGCAGGCCCATAGTGCTGTGTGATTATGATAGACCAGAGTAATGTTGAAAAGAGAGGAGCTGTGGATGAAAATAGACAGACATTCGCAGACCTATTTCAACCAATCTGCTCTCAAAAAGTATGCTTTTTTCCCTCATCAATCTACACCCACTAGGGTAGCCTAGTGGTTAGAGCGTTGGACTAGAAGGTTGCAAGTTCAAACCCCCGAGCTGACAAGGTACAAATCTGTCGTTATACCCCTGAACAGGCAGTTAACCCACCGTTCCTAGGCCGTCATTGAAAATAAGAATTTGTTCTTAACTGACTTGCCTAGTTAAATAAAGGTAAAATAAAGAAATATATGTCTCTGTAGGACAAGTAGGGTAACTCGGAGCAGGCTAGAGTCGGAGAGGGACAGCTGTGTGGTGGTGGCCTTTGGGTGACAGGTGCAGTGACAGCCAGGTGTACGGAACAGTCACCTTGCTGTGTGCTGGTTAAGTAATGAGGAGCTTTTTATTCTTACAGATTACAAAAACACTGCTGTCAAATTTATTTGGTGAACGTGCCGACAACTGTTATCCTTTTATCTTTGTTTACCCTTCCTCTCCACTTCCCTTAACCCTGATCTCCACTTCCCTTAACCCTGTTCTCCCCTTCCCTTAACCCTGTTCTCCACTTCCCTTAACCCTGATCTCCACTTCCCTTAACCCTGTTCTCCCCTTCCCTTAACTCTGTTCTCCACTTCCCTTAACTCTGTTCTCCCCTTCCCTTAACCCTGTTCTCCCCTTCCCTTAACCCTGTTCTCTCCTTCCCTTAACCCTGTTCTCTCCTTCCCTTAACCCTGTTCTCTCCTTCCCTTAACTCTGTTCTCCAATTCCCTTAACTCTGTTCTCCACTTCCCTTAACTCTGTTCTCCACTTCCCTTAACTCTGTTCTCCACTTCCCTTAACTCTGTTCTCCACTTCCCTTAACTCTGTTCTCCACTTCCCTTAACTCTGTTCTCCAATTCCCTTAACTCTGTTCTCCACTTCCCTTAACTCTGTTCTCCACTTCCCTTAACCCTGTTCTCCACTTCCCTTAACCCTGTTCTCTCCTTCCCTTAACCCTGTTCTCCACTTCCCTTAACTCTGTTCTCCCCTTCCCTTAACTCTGTTCTCCCCTTCCCTTAACTCTGTTCTCCCCTTCCCTTAACCCTGTTCTCCCCTTCCCTTAACTATGTTCTCCCCTTCCCTTAACTCTGTTCTCTCCTTCCCTTAACCCTGTTCTCCCCTTCCCTTAACTCTGTTCTCCACTTCCCTTCCCTTAACCCTGTTCTCCCCTTCCCTTAACCCTGTTCTCCCCTTCCCTTAACCCTGTTCTCCCTTCCCTTAACTCTGTTCTCTCCTTAACCCTGTTCTCCCCTTCCCTTAACTCTGTTCTCCCTCCTTAACCCTGTTCTCCCCTCCACTTAACTCTGTTCTCCCCTCCTTCCCTTAACTCTGTTCTCCCCTTCCCTTAACCCTGTTCTCCCCTTCCCTTAACCCTGTTCTCCCCTTCCCTTAACCCTGTTCTCCCCTTCCCTTAACCCTGTTCTCCCTTCCCTTAACCCTGTTCTCCCCTTCCCTTAACCCTGTTCTCCCCTTCCCTTAACCCTGTTCTCCCCTTCCCTTAACCCTGTTCTCCCCTTCCCTTAACCCTGTTCTCCCTTCCCTTAACCCTGTTCTCTCCTTCCCTTAACCCTGTTCTCTCCTTCCCTTAACTCTGTTCTCCACTTCCTTTAAACTTCCCTTCCCTTAACCCTGTTCTCCCTTCCCTTAACTATGTTCTCCCTTCCCTTAACTCTGTTCTCTCCTTCCCTTAACCCTGTTCTCCCTTCCCTTAACTCTGTTCTCCACTTCCCTTCCCTTAACCCTGTACTTCCCTTCCCTTAACCCTGTTCTCCCCTTCCCTTAACCCTGTTCTCCCCTTCCCTTAACCCTGTTCTCCCCTTCCCTTAACTTAACCCTGTTCTCCCTTCCCTTAACTCTGTTCTCCCTCCTTAACCCTGTTCTCCCCTCCAACTCTGTTCTCCCTCCCCTTCCCTTAACTCTGTTCTCCCCTTCCCTTAACTCTGTTCTCCCCTTCCCTTAATCCTGTTCTCCCTTCCCTTAACCCTGTTCTCCCCTTCCCTTAACCCTGTTCTCCCTTCCCTTAACCCTGTTCTCCCTTCCTTAACCCTGTTCTCTCCTTCCCTTAACCCTGTTCTCTCCTTCCCTTAACTCTGTTCTCCCCTTCCCTTAACTCTGTTCTACACTTCCTTTAACTCTGTTCTCCACTTCCCTTCCCTTAACCCTGTTCTCCCCTTCCCTTAACTATGTTCTCCCCTTCCCTTAACTCTGTTCTCTCCTTCCCTTAACCCTGTTCTCCCTTCCCTTAACTCTGTTCTCCACTTCCCTTCCCTTAACCCTGTTCTCCCCTTCCCTTAACCCTGTTCTCCCTTCCCTTAACCCTGTTCTCCCCTTCCCTTAACTCTGTTTCCCTCCCCTTAACCCTGTTCTCCCCTTCCCTTAACTCTGTTCTCCCGTCCCCTTAACCCTGTTCTCCCCTCCACTTTACTCTGTTCTCCCTCCCCTTCCCTTAACTCTGTTCTCCCCTCCCCTTAACCCTGTTCTCCCTCCCCTTAACCCTGTTCTCCCTTCCCTTAACTCTCTGTTCTCTCCTTCCCTTAACCCTGTTCTCCCTTCCCTTAACCCTGTTCTCCCCTTCCCTTAACTCTGTTCTCCCCTTCCCTTAACTCTGTTCTCCCCTTCCCTTAACTCTGTAACTCTCTCCCCTTCCCTTAACCCTGTTCTCCCCTTCCCTTAACTCTGTTCTCCCTTAACCCTGTTCCCTCCCCTTAACCCTGTTCTCCCCTCCCCCCTGTTCTCCCTCCCCTTCCCTTAACCCTGTTCTACCCTCCCCTTAACCCTGTTCTCCCCCTTAACTCTGTTCTCCCCTCCCCTTCCCTTAACTCTGTTCTCCCTCCCCTTAACCCCTCCCCTCCACTTTACTCTGTTCTCCCTCCCCTTCCCTTAACCCTGTTCTCCCCTCCCCTTAACCCTGTTCTACCCTCCCCTTAACCCTGTTCTACCCTCCCCTTCCCTTAACCCTGTTCTCTCTTTCCACTCTCTCTCTCTCCTTTCCCTTAACCCTGTTCTCCCCTCCCCTCCCCTTAACCCTGTTCTCCCCTTCCCTCCCTCCCCTTAACCCTGTTCTCCTCTCCCTCCCCTTAACCCTGTTCTCCCTCCCCTTAACCCTGTTCTCCCCTCCCTCCCCTTAACCCTGTTCTCCCTCCCTTAACCCTGTTCTCCCTCCCCTCCCCTTAACCCTGTTCTACCCTCCCTTAACCCTGTTCTACCCTCCCCTTCCTTAACCCTGTTCTACCCTCCCTCCCTTAACCCTGTTCTCCCCTTCCCTTAACCCTGTTCTACCCTCCCCTTCCCTTAACCCTGTTCTCCCTCCCCTTAACCCTGTTCTACCCTCCCCTTCCTTAACCCTGTTCTCCCCTCCCATCCCCTTAACCCTGTTCTCCCTCCCCTTCCCTTAACCCTGTTCTCCCTCCCCTTAACCCTGTTCTACCCTCCTTCCCTTAACCCTGTTCTCTCTTTCCACTCTCTCTCTCTCCCTTTCCCTTAATCCTGTTCTCTTTCCACTCTCTCTCTCTCTCCCTTTCCCTTAACCCTGTTCTCCCTCCCCTCCCCTCCCCTTAACCCTGTTCTACCCTCCCCTCCCCTTAACCCTGTTCTCTCCCCTTCCTTAACCCTGTTCTACCCTCCCCTCCCCTTAACCCTGTTCTCCCCTTCCCTTAACCCTGTTCACCCTCCCCTTCCCTTAACCCTGTTCTCCCCTCCCCTTAACCCTGTTCTACCCTCCCCCTTAACCCTGTTCTCCCTCCCCTTAACCCTGTTCTCCCTCCCCTTAACCCTGTTCTCCCCTCCCCTTCCCTTAACCCTGTTCTCCCTCCCCTCCCCTTAACCCTGTTCCTTCCCCTTCCCTTAACCCTGTTTCTCTTTCACTCTCTCTCTCTCTCCCTTTCCCTAAAACCTGTTCTCTATTTCCACTCTCTCTCTCTCTCTCCCTTTCCCTTAACCCTGTTCTCTCTTTCCACTCTCTCTCTCTCCCTTTCCCTTAACCCTGTTCTCTCTTTCCACTCTCTCTCTCTCTCCCTTTCCCTTAACCCTGTCTCTTTCCACTCTCTCTCTCTCCCTTTCCCTTAACCCTGTTCTCTCTTTCCACTCTCTCTCTCTCCCTTTCCCTAAAACCTGTTCTCTCCCTTTCCTTAACCCTGTTCTCTCTTTCCACTCTCTCTCTCTCCCTTTCCCTTAACCCTGTTCTCTCTTTCCACTCTCTCTCTCTCTCCCTTTCCCTAAAACCTGTTCTCTATTTCCACTCTCTCTCTCTCTCTCCCTTTCCCTTAACCCTGTTCTCTCTTTCCACTCTCTCTCTCTCTCTCCCTTTCCCTTAACCCTGTTCTCTCTTTCCACTCTCTCTCTCTCTCCTTTCCCTTAACCCTGTTCTCTCTTTCCACTCTCTCTCCCTCTCCTTTCCCTTAACCCTGTTCTCTCTTTCCACTCTCTCTCTCTCTCCCTTTCCCTTAACCCTGTTCTCTCTTTCCACTCTCTCTCTCTCTCTCTCTCCCTTTCCCTTAACCCTGTTCTCTCTTTCCACTCTCTCTCTCTCCCTTTCCCTAAAACCTGTTCTCTATTTCCACTCTCTCTCTCTCTCCCTTTCCCTTAACCCTGTTCTCTCTTTCCACTCTCTCTCTCTCTCTCCCTTTCCCTTAACCCTGTTCTCTCTTTCCACTCTCTCTCCCTCTCCCTTTCCCTTAACCCTGTTCTCTCTTTCCACTCTCTCTTCTCTCTCTCCCTTTCCCTTAACCCTGTTCTCTCTTTCCCTCTCTCTCTCCCTTTCCCTAAAACCTGTTCTCTATTTCCACTCTCTCTCTCTCTCTCCCTTTCCCTTAACCCTGTTCTCTCTTTCCTCTCTCTCTCTCTCTCCCTTTCCCTTAACCCTGTTCTCTCTTTCCACTCTCTCTCTCCCTTAACCCTGTTCTCTCTTTCCACTCTCTCTCCCTTCCTTAACCCTGTTCTCTCTTTCCACTCTCTTCTCTCCCTTTCCCTAAAACCTGTTCTCTATTTCTCTCTCTCTCCTTTCCCTTAACCCTGTTCTTTCCACTCTCTCTCTCCCTTTCCCTTAACCCTGTTCTCTCTTTCCACTCTCTCTCTCTCCCTTTCCCTTAACCCTGTTCTCTCTTCCCCTCTTTCTCTGTCCCTTTCCCTTAACCCTGTTCTCTCTCCTCTTGTCACTCATTCTCTATTTTACTGATTGTCTCTTCCTCTCCTTTGAACCTTGAAGATCTTTGCCAACTTTAATCTCCTCTCTGTTCTCCGAACACCTTTTGCCTCACAGAGCAACATGACAGAAAACACGCCGGTGCCACCAGTCGGGAGGCGAGAGGCACAGAGTCTGTGTTTATTGTCTCCTAAAGAATGAGGGGAACGAGGAGAGGAAGGATAAACAAAGATAAAAGGATAACAGTTGTCGGCACGTTCACCAAATAAATTTGACAGCAGTGTTTTTGTAATCTGTAAGAATAAAAAGCTCCTCATTACTTAACCAGCACACAGCAAGGTGACTGTTCCGTACACCTGGCTGTCACTGCACCTGTCACCCAAAGGCCACCACCACACAGCTGTCCCTCTCCGACTCTAGCCTGCTCACCTCCAACACACACACATATAAATAGCATGTCTTGTACACTGTCAGGGAAATCATATATGGAGGACATTTTGGAGAACTCTTCGACCCCACAGAAAATTGGATGACCATCTGAAAGTCTGAAGCAGTCTGAATGTCCTCTAAGACTAACTTGGCTTTACTGTTGGCGATTCCTATGATTCATCTGATGTATTTTAGCCATTTTCTCCTACATACATCCAAAGACAGTTGGAAGACAACAAATCAAAGTACTGGTTTAGTTTTCTGGCTGCACTACAGGTGTTACGCCAGACTGTGAGGATTTCCTAGTTTTACACTGTGATTTTAAGTTGGCAGCCTCAGGCAGGGTGTGTTTCTGGGAGTGGTCACTGTGCCAGATCCCTGTGTGGTGGTGGTGGAACTACTGGTTTCACTGTGCCAGATCTCAATGTGGTGGTGGTGGAATTCCTGGTTTCACTGTGTCAGATCCCTGTGTGGTGGTGGTGGAACTACTGGTTTCACTGTGCCAGATCTCTGTGTGGTTGTGGTGGTGGAATTCCTGGTTTCACTGTGCCAGATCTCTGTATGGTGGTGGTGGTGGTACTGCTGGTTTCACTCCTGTGGTTAGAATGGGTTGGAGAACACTCAGACACCTGCTGGGCTGTCCCAGTCAATTCCAGCTACATCAATTCAATATTTAAGTCTGAACCAAGCGTGATCCAACCCTGAGGTAACTGTGAGGTGGGCTAACCCTGGGATAACACTGTGAAACCACCGTGTTCAACTCTTTTAACACAAATCCAACCACACATATCCAGAGGCTTCCATGATACACCCTTAGTACACACACATTTCAAAATGTACACCCTCTCTCTCTTTTCTCTCTCTCTCTCTTTCTGTCCAACCCCTTTCTATTATCTATCTTTTTGTTGTCTTTGTCTCTACTCAGATGGAGCTCAGTAGTAAAGGTCAAGGTCTTATCAAAAGTTGGATTTCTCCTGGCTGAAGAAAACACTTTCTGATGACACTGAAAAAGAACAAGGGAAGGAGAGCGAGAGAAAGAGTAGAACACAGAGTGTTTGATGTTTCTCCACATCCCCTGCAATGAGGTGCTTGCTTTGTTGGGTCGTCGTGTTGTGTCATGTTTTGTTGCGTTGTCGTGTTGTGTTGTGTCATGTTGTGTTGAGGGGAGTGCAGATTCTGCATCAGTGGCTTGTAGGCTCTGTGTGGAAGCCAGGAGATGGTAAATGTGTTCATGTTAATTAACGGTCAGTTACCGTGAGATCGACAGTTATTTGCTTGACGATCACCGGTTGGGGAAATTTCGTGACCGCCACAGCCCTAGTGCAGCAGCACTATTTTTGGAGATGGGGACTTATTAACCTGCAGAGATAGGAAGGGCCTGACTGCACTAAGCTGCACAGATCCACTCTTACCCCCTGAGAAGGGAGAGAGAGCGAGCGCGAGAGTGAGAGCGAGAGCGAGAGAGAGACAGATTTTTTTCCATTCATATAGGGTCATAACGCCCATTATAAAACAACTCTCTCACACACAGAATATAATAATAATAATTGTGCACCAAAATGAAGTAGACATAATTGTCACATGCCAGTTATGGCCCTTCCAATCTAATGGCTCTGCAGCGTGAGTTAAAGGTTGACTTTGGGAAGTAGCAGTCTGATTGACTGCATGCGGCAGCTCAGCTCATAATTGCATTTATGAATCTTGGATCATATGGCACATCTGTTCTGCTGTACTGCTTACACTGTATTGTTTAGAGAGATAGGTACAATATTCAGACATACAGTGATCAATTAGCATGTGTATATGAAATACTAACTGTAATTCACTAATGCTATAAGTAGAACTGTGACTGAAATTATTAATGCCAGATGGTAAAGCCTGTCATAGTTCAATCAAAATATTCTGCTACCTTGACAACAGCCATTTATAAATCACAGAAGAAAACGTTTTTTTCTTCCCAAGACACTTCAAATTCTTCAAATTCCTCTCTACTCACTGTCTTCACAGATAGACACGAGAAGAAATTGTTCATATGTAAAAAAAAAGTTCTTATGTGATCTTATCAGCTCTTTGAGAGAGTTCATTTCATGTTGAAATGAGAGAGAAGAAGGCCTGTGTGTGTGTGCGTATGGGTGCGTGTCTGTGTGTGTGTGTCTGTGTGTATGTCATTGAGAGAGAAATTTCTTCTCTCTTTTGATCCTGGAAGAATATGTGTGATTGTTTGGGGATGCCTGCGGCCAGCAGGGAAACAGGAAGAGAACACATTGCGTAAATAAATGTAATCCTGTTAGGATGACTGGCTGTTTGAAGGGAAGGCCACTGTCTTTGTACAGAGAGGTTTGTTACGCACCGTACAGACACGCACACACACACACACACACACACACACACCTCTAGTCCCCAGTCACTTAGTGTTTCTGAGAGGATTCGGGAGTGTGTGTGTAGAGATGGGAAGGAAAGATCAGGACTTGAGGGGGAAGAAAATGAGGGAAGGGCGACTCAGGCATTGGCGAGACTGATCAGGGGAGACACAAATCAACACAGAGAGGGGGGGAAGTGTGTGCATGTGTGTAAAAGTTGTATGGAGCATGTGTGGATCAATCATAACACTGTCAGTCCTGGACCATCTTCAACACTGTTGGTTCTCCTGGATCATCTTGCATACTGTTGGTTCTCCTGGATCATCTTCAACACTATGTTGGTTCTCCTGGACCATCTTCAACACTGTTGGTTCTCCTGGATCATCTTGCACACTGTTGGTTCTCCTGGATCCTCTTCAACACTATGCTGGTTCTCCTGGATCATTTTCAACACTATGTTGGTTCTCCTGGATCATCTTGCATACTGTTGGTTCTCCTGGACCATCTTCAACACTGTTGGTTCTCCTGGATCATCTTCAACACTATGCTGGTTCTCCTGGATCATTTTCAACACTATGCTGGTTCTCCTGGATCATTTTCAACACTATGCTGGTTCTCCTGGATCATTTTCAACACTATGTTGGTTCTCCTGGATCATTTTCAACACTGTTGGTTCTCCTGGATCATCTTGCATACTGTTGGTTCTCCTGGACCATCTTCAACACTGTTGGTTCTCCTGGATCATCTTGCACACTGTTGGTTCTCCTGGATCATCTTCAACACTATGCTGGTTCTCCTGGATCATCTTCAACACTATGCTGGTTCTCCTGGATCATTTTCAACACTATGTTGGTTCTCCTGGATCATCTTCAACACTATGCTGGTTCTCCTGGATCATCTTGCACACTATGCTGGTTCTCCTGGATCATCTTGCACACTGTTGGGTCTCCTGGGTCATCTTCAACACTGTTGCTTCTCCTGGGTCATCTTCAACACTGTTGCTTCTCCTGGATCATCTTCAACACTATGTTGGTTCTCCTGGATCATCTTCAACACTATGTTGGTTCTCCTGGATCATCTTCCACACAATGTTGGTTCTCCTGGGTCATCTTCAACACTGTTGGTTCTCCTGGATCATCTTCCACACAATGTTGGTTCTCCTGGATCATCTTCAACACTATGTTGGTTCTCCTGGATCATCTTCAACACTATGCTGGTTCTCCTGGATCATCTTCAACACTATGCTGGTTCTCCTGGATCATCTTCAACACTATGTTGGTTCTCCTGGATCATCTTCAACACTATGCTGGTTCTCCTGGATCATCTTCAACACTATGCTGGTTCTCCTGGATCATCTTCAACACTATGTTGGTTCTCCTGGATCATCTTCAACACTATGCTGGTTCTCCTGGATCATCTTCAACACTATGCTGGTTCTCCTGGATCATCTTCAACACTATGCTGGTTCTCCTGGATCATCGTCAACACTATGTTGGTTCTCCTGGATCATCTTCAACACTATGTTGGTTCTCCTGGATCATCTTCAACACTATGCTGGTTCTCCTGGATCATCTTCAACACTATGTTGGTTCTCCTGGATCATCTTCAACACTATGCTGGTTTGTCCTGGACTGTCTTGTACAGTATTTTGGCTTTGAAATACATCCACAGCTACACCTCTAATTGACTCAAATTATGTCAATTAGTCTATCAGAAGCTTCTAAAGCCATGACAAAATGTTCTGGAATTTTCCAAGCTGTTTAAAAGGCACAGTCAACTTAGTGTATGTAAACTTCTGGCCCACTGGGATTGTGATACAATGAATTATAAGTGAAATAATCTGTAAACAATTGTTGGAGAAATTGTTTGAAAAATGACTTGTGTCATGCACGAAGTAGATGTCCTAACCGACTTGCCAAAACTATAGTTTGTTAACATGAAATGTGTGGAGTGGTTGAAAAGCGAGTTTTAATGACTCCAACCTAAGTGTATGTAAACTTCCAACTTCAACTGTAGATATAGAAAGGATTCGACAGGATATCTTTGGAAGATCTAATACATTTGTTAGGATATGGCAGCCCTTTATCGCGTATCTTTCACATGATGATGGGAACCAACCCTGATCCACAGTAATTGTTTTAGTCCTTATACTGTACGGTAGGTCAAACATCAATGAAGCAAGGCACCAATTCCTTAAGAGCAATGCTGTGTTCTGTTTATTTTTTCAGTTGAGGGGTGTGGGTTATTCTCAAGGTATTGTTTTCTGTCATTATCTGTATGCTTGTAAAACTGAAAATTCATAAATAATATATATATAAATAATAATAATAAAAAAACATAATAAAAAGTAAGTTCGAATGACACTGAGGTGTTTTTACAACTAATGCCGGTTTGCCTGAGGCTGATGCCGTGCAGGTAGTTTTGGGGGGGTTCTTGGGGGTGGGTAATGTTAATTAATAATATTTTTTATTGTATTTTTCTTCTTGGGTGGGGAGGCTGTGGGAAGGGTCTCGGATGGTTGAGGGACAACTATTGGGGAACTGTGGGGGGGATCTTGGAAGGTTCAGGATCACGTGTTTTGGCCTGGTGGGAGATCTGTCAACGTGCGCTTGAGCAGGGCATTGACCCTGGATGCTTCTGTGTGTCTCTCTGAATGGGAGTCTGTTGGATGACTGGTATGGTGTAGTTGGTGAGCCGCTTCACTGCAAAAATATAGTATGTTTCGGATATTCAATTTTTTTTAAAGTTCAATTTATTTTTTAAAGTTATATCTACTAGAGAGTGATCAGTAATACAGGTTATATCTACTGGAGAGAGATCAGTAATACCAGTAATATATACTGGAGAGTGATCAGTAATACCAGTAATATATACTAGAGAGTGATCAGTAATACTAGTAATATATACTGGAGAGCGATCAGTAATACAGGTTATATCTACTAGAGAGAGATCAGTAATACAGGTTATATCTACTAGAGAGTGATCAGTAATACACATTATATCTACTGGATAGAGATCAGTAATACCAGTAATATATACTGGAGAGTGATCAGTAATACCAGTAATATATACTGGAGAGTGATCAGTAATACCAGTAATATATACTGGAGAGTGATCAGTAATACCAGTAATATATACTGGAGAGTGATCAGTAATACCAGTAATATATACTGGAGAGTGATCAGTAAAACAGGTTATATCTACTGGAGAGGGATCAGTAATACAGGTTATATCTACTGGAGAGTGATCAGAAATACCAGTAATATCTACTGGTGAGTGATCAGTAATACAGGTTGTATCTACTGGAGAGCGATCAGTAATACAGGCTAAATATACTGGAGAGTGATCAGTAATGAAGATTGTATCTACTGGAGAGTGATCAGTAATACAGGTTATATCTACTGGATAGTGATCAGTAATACAGGTTATATATACTGGAGAGTGATCAGTAATACAGGTTATATCTACTGTAGAGTGATCAGTAATACCATTTAATATATTCTGGACAGTGATCAGTAATACCAGTAATATCTACTGGAGAGTGATCAGTAATAACAGTAATATATACTGGAGAGAGATCAGTAATAACAGTAATATATACTGGAGAGTGATCAGTAATACCAGTAATATATACTGGAGAGTGATCAGTAATACCAGTAATATCTACTGGAGAGTGATCAGTAAAACAGGTTATATCTACTGGAGAGCGATCAGTAATACAGGCTAAATATACTGGAGAGTGATCAGTAATGAAGATTGTATCTACTGGAGAGTGATCAGTAATACAGGTTATATCTACTGGATAGTGATCAGTAATACAGGTTATATATACTGGAGAGTGATCAGTAATACAGGTTATATCTACTGTAGAGTGATCAGTAATACCATTTAATATATTCTGGATTGTGATCAGTAATACCATTAATATATACTGGAGAGTGATCAGTAATACCAGTAATATATACTGGAGAGTGATCAGTAATACCATTTAATATATTCTGGATTGTGATCAGTAATACCATTAATATATACTGGAGAGTGATCAGTAATACCAGTAATATACACTGGATAGTGATCAGTAATACCAGTAATATCTACTGGAGAGTGATCAGTATTTCCAGTAATATCTACCGGAGAGTGATCAGTAATACCAGTCATAATGTATCTACTGGAATTAGAGGGAGAGAGTGTATATTCCTTCAGGACAGATGGAAGCCTGTCTTTCTGGAGTTGATGCTCATCAACAGATAGAGTAGCTATGGTCTTCTCTACAGCTCACTAACCACGCACACACACACACACACACACACACACACACTCTGTATGCACGAGCACACGTATTTGCACAGACTAAACACATATCCACAGACACATACTAACTACATAAACACTCACAGCCACATTCAAACTGAATAACAAAAAAACACCTTTTATATTAGAAACAAACTCCAGCACCTCCAGCTGTAGAGATTAAAAACACCTTACATCAAAGGAGGATTTGAGCAGAAGATGGCAACCCCCTGCTTATCTCAGCATGCTTGTGTATGGTATATTCATTATCTCTGGGGAGTGATTTCTAAGAACATAGACTTGCACAAACACACACACAGACTGAATGCACACACACACACACACACACACACACACACACGCACGCATGAGCATGCACGCGCCCGTACACACATACACACGCACATACACTTGCAGGTTTTAAGGCGATGACTCCAGCCCAGGCAATGGGTGTATCCATTTAAACTAGTGTTAATCCTCAGACATCTGTCTAGTCATATCCTGTAGTGGATGGTCCATCCCCAGTCACACCTTCTCCCCCAGCACCGGACACGGGACACGGGACATGGGACACGAGACACGAGACACGGGATACACATCCAGAGAAAGTGTCCCTGGATGTGTGGGACTAAGTGAGACAAACTGAGGGGCTTAATGCTATTTACTAATGCTACTCTGTAAACATCTGTTCATAAAGTAATTATCCCTTATGAGTCTGTATGGCTAGAGGCAATGGGGCCAGTCACTCTAAATTACTGTTACAAACCACTGGCACAATATAGGCTACTGAATGCTAATGCACGCCTGCACACGCACAAACACACACACATCCTGTGTAGCTCTACAAACACTCATTCTCAACAGGGGCTGGCCAATTCTAATCACCAAAGCTCAATCAAATCTCCATTCCTGTCAGTTCCGTCCTTCCCAATTCACAAAAATACCTCTATTCCTTTTGTCCAAACATGTAATTATATATATTTTTTTATCTCACTCCTATTCTCTCTCTTTGAATTGGGTATTTTTTTGGGGACATTTCAACCATTATTTGCCCCATGATCCAGCGACCCGGGCAGCTGTATAATGAAGTCTCCCAGCAATAGGAATAGAGAGGAAAGCATAATGGTGTATGACTGGCCAATCACCTCATAAAGACCTATCCTCACACAGAGTCAAGGGCCAGAACAGTAATACCAATCAAGCAGTCATGGCCCACACTCTGGTCCAGGCCAGTTTGGTACATCTATAAAACCATTCAAAATCAAATTACACCATTCATAATCAACATCCTCATCAACAAAAAGAGTTTGAGCATCAGAGGGGTCATTTCAGAACATAAAACTGTGAGGAAGGTCATTTAGACTAATCAGAAGGGAAGGGAATTAATGCCTGCATGGGTTACTTCACTTGTTGAGGGAGGGAGAGGGAGGGAGGGAGAGAGGGAGGGAGGAGAAAAGGGTGAGAAAGTATATCATAAAGAATAGACTGAAATTTAAGAGAGACGGAAAGGGATAGAAAATGAGAGAAAAAAGACAGACATGGTAGAGAGAGAGAACAAGAGAGAAAATGAGAGACAGAGAGAGAGGAGAGAGAGAGAGAGAGAGAGAGAGAGAGGGGAGAGAGACAGAGAGAGAAGGAGAGAGAGACAGAGAGACTGTCGACTTTTTGTCTCTTTTTAATGATACATTCTCATTTCATTTAAACCTCACCACCTCACAAATTTCACCCTAAGGCGCGCATAGACCATCATATCATAATAGCAAAGGGTACGTTATCTCTCCACATTTGACCCTGTTCCTCCTCTTTAGCCAAATAGCCAACTTAAGCCCGAGCAACAGAAAATTCAACAACACACATTTGGCCTTTTCATTATTCGAATACCTGTACTCCATTATAAACATCCTGACAGCTGCTGCACGATATCTAAGGAAGTCTCGAGGTTTTGCTCACATGAGTATCACATGAAAAGCTATAGACGACACTATAGACCTAGAGAGTTTTCATCTGTATTTGTTGTAGCTATCTACATATTTAAAAAAAAAAAATATTTCACCTTTATTTAACCAGGTAGGCTAGTTGAGAACAAGTTCTCATTTGCAACTGCGACCTGGCCAAGATAAAGCATAGCAATGTGAACAGACAACACAGAGTTACACATGGAGTAAACAATTAACAAGTCAATAACACAGTAGAGAAAAAAGAGAGTCTATATACATTGTGTGCAAAAGGCATGAGGAGGTAGGCGAATAAATACAATTTTGCAGATTAACACTGGAGTGATAAATGATCACATGGTCATGTACAGGTAGAGATATTGGTGTGCAAAAGAGCAGAAAAGTAAATAAATAAAAACAGTATGGGGATGAGGTAGGTCAAATTGGGTGGGCTATTTACCGATAGACTATGTACAGCTGCAGCGATCGGTTAGCTGCTCAGATAGCAGATGTTTGAAGTTGGTGAGGGAGATAAAAGTCTCCAACTTCAGGGATTTTTGCAATTTGTTCCAGTCACAGGCAGCAGAGAACTGGAACGAAAGGCGGCCAAATGAGGTGTTGGCTTTAGAGATGATCAGTGAGATACACCTGCTGGAGCACGTGCTACGGGTGGGTGTTGCCATCGTGACCAGTGAACTTAGATAAGGCGGAGCTTTACCTAGCATGAACTTGTAGATGACCTGGAGCCAGTGGGTCTGGCGACGAATATGTAGCGAGGGCCAGCCGACTAGAGCATACAGGTCGCAGTGGTGGGTGGTATAAGGTGCTTTAGTAACAAAACGGATGGCACTGTGATAAACTGCATCCAGTTTGCTGAGTAGAGTGTTGGAAGCTATTTTGTAGATGACATCGCCGAAGTCGAGGATCGGTATGATAGTCAGTTTTACTAGGGTAAGTTTGGCGGCGTGAGTGAAGGAGGCTTTGCTGCGGAATAGAACGCAGACTCTAGATTTGATTTTAGATTGGAGATGTTTGATATGAGTCTGGAAGGAGAGTTTACAGTCTAGCCAGACACCTAGGTACTTATAGATGTCCACATATTCAAGGTCGGAACCATCCAGGGTGGTGATGCTTGTCAGGCGTGCGGGTGCAGGCAGCGAACGGTTGAAAAGCATGCATTTGGTTTTACTAGCGTTTAAGAGCCGTTGGAGGCCACGGAAGGAGTGTTGTATGGCATTGAAGCTCGTTTGGAGGTTAGATAGCACAGTGTCCAAGGACGGGCCGGAAGTATACAGAATGGTGTCGTCTGCGTAGAGGTGGATCAGGGAATCGCCCGCAGCAAGAGCAACATCATTGATATATACAGAGAAAAGAGTCGGCCCGAGAATTGAACCCTGTGGCACCCCCATAGAGACTGCCAGAGGACCGGACAGCATGCCCTCCGATTTGACACACTGAACTCTGTCTGCAAAGTAGCGTTCCACACCATAGTGCCCTCAAACTCAATAAGCTATGGACCCTGGGACTAAACACCTCCCTCTACAACTGGATCCTGGACTTCACGGGCTGCCCCCAAGTGGTAAAGAACACATACGCCACACGCTGATCCTCAACACAGGGGCCCCTCAGGGGTGCGTGCCCAGTCCCCTCCTGTACTCCCTGTTCAGTCATGACTGCACGGCCAGGCACGACTCCAACACCATCATTAAGTTTGCAGATGACACAACAGTGGTAGGCCTGATCACTGACAACGACGAGACAGCATATAGCGAGGAGGTCAGAGACCTGGCCGGGTGGTGCCAGAATAACAACCTATCCCTCAACGTGATCAATACTAAGGAGATGATTGTGGCCTTCAGGAAAAGGAGGACCGAGCACTCACCCATTCTTATCGACGGGGCTGTATTGGAGCTGGTTGAGAGCTTCAAGTTCCTTCGTGTCCACATCGGCAGCAAGCTAACACAGTCCAAGCACACCAAGACAGTCGTGAAGAGGGCACTACAAAACCTATTCCCTCTCAGGAGACTGAAAACATTTGGCATGGGTCCTCAGATCCTCAAAAGGTTCTACAGCTGCACCATCGAGAGCATCCTGACATGTTGCACCACTACCTGGTATGGCAACTGCTCAGCTTCCGACCTCAAGGCACTACACAGGGTAGTGCATATGGCCCAGTACATCACTGGGGCCAAGCTTCCTGTCATCCAGGGTCACTATACCAGGCGGTGTCAAATGAAGGCCCTAAAAATTGCCAAAGACTCTAGCCACCCTAGTCACAGACTGTTCACTCTGCTACTGCACGACAAACTGTACCAGAGCACCAAGTCTAGGTCCAAAAGGCTTCTTAACAGCTTCTACCCCCAAGCCATAAGACTCCTGAACATCTAGTGGAATGGCTGCCCAGACTTTTTGCATTGCCCACCCCCTCTTTTACGCTGCTTTTACTCTCTGTTATTATCTATGCTTAGCCACTTTAATAACTCTACCTACTTGTACATATTACCTCAATTACCTCAACTAACCGTAGCGGGGGCACATTGACTGCACATTGAATGCTATATACCTGCTGTATATAGTCTCGCTATTATTATTTTACTGGTGCTCTTTAATTACTTGATCCTTTTATTTCTTATTCGTATTTTTTAAACTGCATTTTGGTTAGAGGCTTGAAAGTCAGCATTTCACTGTAAGGTCTGTTGTATTTGGCGCATGTGACTAATACAATTTGATTTGATTTTGATTTGACTCCTGCTAGGCTCCTAATGTTCCCCACCTTAATGTAGAGGTTGTAGAGGGCTTTATCTCTCACCCCTCAACCCCCCAGGCTCCGAGTTTTAAAATAGAACCAGTCCTCCAGACCCCTTGCCAGTCCCCTGTCTCTGCCGTGGCGGAAACATTGGTAGCCCCTCCACCTTTGGCCGCTCAAATACCCACCTTACCAGCTCAGACAGTGCCTCCTGGATCTCCCCCAGGAATCTCTCCTGCAGCCTAAGATATATTAATGGTGTTTGTTAGATGTTAGTGCTGTTCCAGGGTTTTCCACCCCTCCTCCTCCAGCAGCCGCAGGTCACTCAGCCTTAGTAAATCTGCTGCCATCAGTCGTCTCTGCAGGGTGGCTGACTAAACCGATCTCAAAAGGATGGCTGGATTATACAAGATAGGCTCCTCCCACACCCATAGCCCGGGCTCCACACCCCTTTCTCGTGTGGGCCTTAGCAGCTGCCAGGCCCTCAGCACAACAGAGTAAACACCAGAGAGACCAGCTGAACTCAGCCTCTCCAGCATCATGGGGAAGAGCTGCTGGTCCAACCATAATCAACCAGCTCTCCTCAGCAGCGCGCATGCTGGTGCCCCCACTTTTCCCAAAAAGTCTGGAAACCTGAGCAAAAGGTGGCATCTTGTAAGAGCTTTACATTCAAATTCCAATAGGATGCCCGCCGAGTCCCTGGTGAAATAGACAGCCGAGCCACGGTTATGTAGTGATCCAACAGCCTATTGCTCTGATTCCTGGACATGTAAAACCGATCGAGTGGGGATGCACTCACCCTAGCCCCAAAGACTTTTACCCATGTATACTGTCTTGTGTTGGGATGTTTACTTCTCCCAACATCCACTAGGTCAAATGGATTAATTATGTCCCTTAACACCCCCGCTGAGCCTGAATGAGGCTCCTCCTCATTTCTTTCTTTCGTAAAATCCATAGTACAGTTCCAGTCCCTGTCGACCACCAGCGTCTCCTCAGGCGCTACCTGTGAAAGTTCCTGTCTCAGTCACCCAAACAGAAGCACCCTCTCCCTCCCTGTGTTAGGCGCATACACATTTATGAGGACAAAACCCCTGTTATTAATTTCTGCTTTTACTGCAAATAGTCTACCCCTATACACCTCCTTTGAGGAGCAAATGTTAATGGCCAGACCCGGTGCAAAAAGGAATGCCACCACTGAACTAACATTTGTCCCATGGCTCAGCACACTTTCCCCTTTCCACCAGAGTCCCCAATCAACTTCATTCACCACATCACTATGAGTTATTTTTTGTTTGACATATTATCCCATCAGACTCCTCTTTCACGCATCTCTGACACCATTTCTATTAAGTGGGTCCAACCAAAGAGTCTCCATAAGAAATGGGAGAAAAGCCAGCAAAGAGATCAATAACAAAGCTCAACAAGCACCAGTGCCAGAAAAAAACTATTCATCTAAACAGCGTCTAAAGGTAGACCCTTACACGTGGTTGTGACCCACTTCCTCAACCTAAAACGTTTTCTGGGTGGGATTGACCTTCCTTTTCCTTTTGACTCATTCCGGAACCTTGACAGTTCCCTCACCGTGTACTTTGACCCCTCTGTCTGACTGGCTGTCAGTTCTGGACCCATTGAGGAGGAGTCTGAAAAGAACGCCTCCTCATCTCCCTCTTCCTCAGACTCACCTTCCTCCTCCTCACCTCCATCTCCCATCTTGACCACATGCCCATTCTCTCTAGTCGGGGCCTCCCTCCTATACTCTCCTCATCCACTAGCATAACCTGACTGAACCCAGCCCCAGCCTGACTAGGCCCAGTCTCTGCTACATCACCATCTATAGCCTGACTAGGCCCAGTCTCTGCTACATCACCATCTATAGCCTGACTAGGCCCAGTCTCTGCTGTCTGCGTCTCATGGCCCCATGCACGTTGACCTCGATTTCCCCCACTGGAGCTTGTACCCTCACCTTGTCTACAGCCTTTATGTGGGCACGCAAATCTCTTATGCCCCAAGTCCCCACACTCAAATCACTGCAGGCTATCTGTGCTGGCAAACCCTGCGTAGAGCCCCTCCACATGCCTCACTTTAAAATGCACATTTAACGAAACATGCTTAACGGCATCTGCCTGAAAACCTGCCATCAGTAGATGAAAACATCTATCACACTTACCAAAATACTCAGCTCTTTCCGGATTTGATCATCCGTAATAAATAGAGGCAGATTGGCAACTACAAACGTTGTCGAAGGAGTCGAAAGAGGAGAAATCGGCACCAATACATCCCTTACAAATATTCCACTAGTAATTAGCCTACCCACTAAATGTACTATTTTCATGAACACAACCACAGCTTTGTTCATTCTGAATGCAGAATGTATAAATTTGTCCTTTACTCATTCGCCGACCACAAGCAGAACCTCCTACACTTTAACTCCATTCTCAGGAACACACCTGAATCATGCTGTAATGATAACGTCTCCTCTGCGCTAAGCTACGACGCCATCGCGCAAACCACACCGTTCAAACCCCAGGAAACTAAAACTCTGTCCTCTTCCTCCCTAACTTTGAACAATAACAGTGGGTACCGCTAAACTAACAGTGCGTCAACACACCACCATATATATCTATTTTTTTAAAGAACAATCCACACGGCCTCTCAACTACAAAACACTCCCAGCATGCACTGAGAGAGAGAATGAGAGAGAGAACCAGAGAGAGAACCAGAGAAGACAGAGAGAGAGAGAACGAGAGAGCCCGAGAGAACGAGAGAGAACGACAACGAAAGTGAGAACGAAAGCGAGAACGAGAGAGAACGGGAGACAGAACGAGATAATGAGAACAGAATGAGAGAGAATGAGAACAGAATGAGAGAGAGAACGAGATAGAGAGAATGAGAGAGAGAACTAGCAAGAGAATGAGTGAGTGAGAGAGACAACGAGAAAGAGACAGAGAGAGAACAAGCGAGAGAGGGAAAGTGAGAATGAGAAAGAACGAGAGAGAGAGACCAGCAGAAAAAGAAAGCCTCATAAGAGCCTCACTGTCAACCTCATAAGAACCTACTATCATCCCCATAAGAGCATCACTGTCAGCCTCATAAGAACCTACTGTCAGGCCCATAAGAACCTACTATCAGCCCCATGAGAGCCTCACTGTCAGCCTCATAAGAACCTACTGCCAGGACCATAAGAACCTACTATAAGAGCCTTAATCTCAGCCTCATAAGAGCCTTACTGTCAGCCCCATAAGAGCCTCACTGTCAACATCATAAGAACCTATTGCCAGGCCCATAAGAACCTATTGCCAGGCCCATAAGAACCTACTATCAGCCCCATAAGAGCCTACTGCCAGGCCCATAAGAACCTACTATCAGCCCCATAAGAGCATCACTGTCAGCCTCAAAATAACCTACTGCCAGGCCCATAAGAACCCACTATCAGCCCCATAAGAGCATCATTGTCAGCCTCAAAAGAACCGACTGCCAGGCCCATAAGAGCCTTAATGTCAGCCCCATAAGAGCCATAACGTCAGCCCCATAAGAGCCTCACTATCAGCCTCATAAGAGCCTCATTGTCATCCAAATAGGAACCTCACAGTCTTAACCACCCTACTGTATATAACTACCCTAATGTATATAACCACCAACCTACTGAATATAACCACCACTGAACTGTATATAACCACCACCCTACTGTATATAACCACCCAACTGTATATAACCAACAGGGTGTTTTTTATGCACCCTACTGTATATAACAACCATCCTACTGTATATAACCACACTACTGTATATAACTACCACCCTACTGTATATAACCACCACACTACTGTATATAACCACCACACTACTGTATATAACCACCACACTACTGTATATAACCACCACCCTACTGTATATAACAACCATCCTACTGTATATAACAACCATCCTACTGTATATAACCACACTACTGTATATAACCACCACACTACTGTATATAACCACCATCCTGTATATAACCACCCTACCGTATGTAACCACCAACCTACTGTATATAACCAACTGCCTGTATATAACCACCCTACTGTATATAACCACCCTTCTGTATATAACCACCCTACTGTATATAACCACCCTACCGTATGTAACCACCAACCTTCTGTATATAACCACCATCCTGTATATAACCACACTACTGTATATAACCACCATACTGTATATAACCAACTGCCTGTATATAACCACCCTACTGTATATAACCACCCTACTGTATATAAACCACCGTATGTAACCACCAACCTTCTGTATATAACCAACATCCTGTATATAACCACACTACTGTATATAACCACCTGCCTGTATATAACCACCCTACTGTATATAACCACCCTACTGTATATAACCACCCTACTGTATATAACCACCCTACCGTATGTAACCACCAACCTTCTGTATATAACCACCATCCTGTATATAACCACACTACTGTATATAACCACCATCCTGTATATAACCACCATCCTGTATATAACCACCCTACCATATGTAACCACCAACCTACTGTATATAACCAACTGACTGTATATAATCACCCTACTGTATATAACCACCACCCTATTGTATATAACCACACTACTGTATATAACCAGCCAACTGTATTTAACGAACCCCCGACTCTATGAAACCACTCTACAGCATATGATCTCCCTACAGTAAATGACCACCCTAATATATATAACCACACCCCGACAGTATATAACCACAGCCATACTGTATATAAACACCCTACTTTCTACAACCACCCACCTACTGTAAATAACCACCACAATACTGTAGATAACAAGCATTCGGTATAAACCACCAACCCACTGTATATAACCACCAACCTACTGTATATATCCAATCCCTACTATATATAACCAAACTGCTGTATATAAGCACTCTACTGTATATAACTAACACCCTATTTTATATAACCACCATACCGTATATAATCAGCCGACTGTATATAACAACCCTACTCTATATAACAACTCCCTACTGCATATAACCACCACCCTACTGTATATAACCACCACACTACTGTATATAACCACCACACTACTGTATATAACCACCACACTACTGTATATAACCACCACACTACTGTATATAACCACCACCCTACTGTATATAACATCCACCCTACTGTATATAACCACCACACTACTGTATATAACCACCACACTACTGTATATAACCACCACACTACTGTATATAACCACCACACTACTGTATATAACCACCCTAGTGTATATAACCATCCTACTGTATATTACTACCCTACTGTATATAACCACCCCTACCGTATATAACCACCCTACTGTATATAACCACCCCTACCATATATAACCACAGCCATACTGTATATAACCACCCTACTGTATATAACCACCCTACTGTATATAACCACCCCTACCATATATAACCACAGCCATACTGTATATAACCACCCTTACCATATATAACCACAGCCATACTGTATATAACCACCCTACTGTATACAACCACCACACTGCATATAACCACACCCCTACTGTATATAACCACCCTACTGTATATAACCACCCAAATGCATATAAAAACCTACCGTATATAACCACCCCCTAACAGTATATAACCTCCATCCCATTTTATATAACTCCCCCTACAGTTTTTAACCTCCACCCTTCTGTATATAACCACAAATCAACTGTATATAGCAACCAACCTACTGTATATATCCACCACGAATGTATATAACCACCCGACAATATATAACCAAACTGCTGTATATAACCACCACACTACTGTTTTTAAACAACAACCTACTGTATAAAACCACCACACTACTGCATATAACTAACCTACGTTATATTACCAACCTTCTGTATAAACCACAACCTACTGCATATAACCACCAACCTACTGTATATAACCACTTCCTACTGTATATAACCACCTTGCTGTATATAACCACGCTACAGTATATAACCAGCCAACTGTACATAACGACCTTACTCTATGATAACACTCTACTGTATATAACAATCCTACTCTATATAACCACCCCCCTAATGCATATAACCACACCCTTACTGTATATAACCATCTACTGTTTATTTTTAAAAAATGACTGTAAAAAAAAAAAATACTGCATATAACCTCCCTAATGTAAATAACTACCCTACCGTATATAACCACAATACTGCATATATCCTCCCTTCAGGATATAACTACCTTAATGTATATAACAAGCCTACTGTATAAAACCACACCCCCTACTGTATAAAACCACAATCCTACTGTATAAAACTCCCCTACTGTATATAACCACTCCACTGTATTTAACCACCACCCTGTTGTATATAACCACCTTACTTTAATTAACCAACACACTATGTACGTAACCACCAACCTACTGTATAAAACAACTCCCTACTGTAAATAACCACCCTGCTGCATATAACCACTCTACTTTATATAACCACCCTACTCTATATATCCACCCACCTGATGCATATAAACATACTCTATAGTATATAGCCACCTACTGTTTATAAAACCCCCTCTACTGTATGAAACCACATTACTGTATATAACCTCCCTACTGTATATAATTACCCAACTCTATATAACCACACCCCTACTGTATATAACCACCCCCTACTGTATATAACCACACTACTGTATATAACCACCCATCTGTATATAACCACCCTTCTGTATATAACCCCCCGACTGTATATAACCACCCTTCTGTCTTTAAACACCCTTCTGTATATAACCACCATACTACTGTATATAACCACCCTTCTGCATATAACCACCCTTCTGTATATAACCACCCTTCTGTATATAACCACCAACCTACTGTTTAAACCACCCTACTGTATATAACCACCACACTACTGTATATAACCACCACACTACTGTATATAATCACCCTTCTGTATATAATCACCCTTCTGTATATAACCACCCTACTGTACATAACCACACTACTGTACATAACCACACTGTACATAACCACACTACTGTACATAACCACCCTTCTCTATATAACCACCCTTCTGTATATAACCACCCTACTGTACATAACCACACTACTGTATATAACCACCCTACTGTACATAACCACCCTTCTGTATATAACCACCCTTCTGTATATAACCACCACAATACTGTATATAACCACCAACCTACTGTATATAACCACACACTACTGTTTTAACCACACACTACTGTATATAACCACCACAATACTGTATATAACCACCAACCTACTGTTTTAACCACCCTTCTGTATATAACCACCCTACTGTATATAACCACCACACTACTGTATGTAACCACCCTTCTGTATATAACCACCACCCTACTGTATATAACCACCACACTACTGTATGTAACCACCCTTCTGTATATAACCACACTACTGTATATAACCACCAACCTACTGTTTTAACCACACACTACTGTATATAACCACCCTACTGTATATAACCACCACCCTACTGTATATAACCACCCTACTGTATATAACCACCACACTACTGTATGTAACCACCCTTCTGTATATAACCACACTACTGCATATAACCACCAACCTACTGTTTTAACCACACCCTACTGTATATAACCACCCTACTGTATATAACCACCCTACTGTATATAACCACCCTATTGTATATAACCACCCTACTGTATATAACCACCCTTCTGTATATAACCACCATACTGTATATCCACCCTACTGTATAAAACCACCCTATGGTATATAACCACCTTACTTCATATTACCACCCTTCTGTATATAACCACCCTACTGTATAAAACCACCCTTCTGTATATAACCACCCTTCTGTATATAACCACCCTTCTGTATATAACCACCCTATTTTATATAACCACCCTACTGTATATAACCACCCTTCTGTATATAACCACCCTACCGTATATAACCACCCTACCGTATATAACCACCCTACTGTATAAAACCACCCTACGGTATATATCTACCCTACGGTATATAACCACCACCTACTGTATATAACTACACTACTGTATGTAACCTCCACCATACAGTATATATACTCACCCCCTACTGTATATAACCAGCCTACTGCATATAACCACCCTACTGTATATAACCACCCCTTGCCGCATATCCACACAGATATACTGTATATATCCATCCAACTTTATGTAACCACCCAACTTTATGTAACCACCCACCTACTGTATATAACCACCACCCTACTGTATATAACCAACCTACTATATAAAACCAACCTACTGTATATAACCACCACCCTACTGTATATAACCAACCTACTGTATATAACCACCACCCTACTGTATATAACCAACCTACTGTATATAACCATCACCCTGCTGTATATAACCAACCTACTGTATAAAACCAACCTACTGTATATAACCACCACCTAGTGTATATAACCAACCTACTGTATAAAACCAACCTACTGTATATAACCACCACCCTACTGTATATAACCAACCTACTGTATAAAACCAACCTACTGTATATAACCACCACCCTACTGTATATAACCAACCTACTGTATAAAACCAACCTACTGTATATAACCACCACCCTACTGTATATAACCAACCTACTGTATAAAACCAACCTACTGTATATAACCACCCCTTACCGCATATCCACGCAGATATACTGTATATATCCACCCTACTGTATATAACCAACCTACTGTATATAACCATCACCCTGCTGTATATAACCACCAATATGATGGATTTAAAAAACAACCTACCGTATATATTCACCCCTAATGTATATAACCACGCTACTGTATATAACCACCAACATACTGTACATAACCACTCTACAGTATATAACCACCAACCTACTTTATTGAACCCCTTTACTGTATATAACCACCACCCTATTGTATATTACAACCAACCTACTCTTTATATTCACCCCTAATGTATATAACAACCCACATTTACATTACCACTACCCTACTGTACATAACCACCCTTATGTATCAAACCACGATACGGCATATAACCACCCTACTGCATATAACGACCCTACTCTATATAGCCACTATACTGTATATAACCTCCAACCTACTGTATATAACCACTCAGTATTGTATATAACCAGCCTATTGTATAAAATGACACTATTCTATATAACCACCCAACTGTATATAACCACCCATCAGTATATAACCACCACCCTTCTGTATAAACCACCAGCCTTCTGCATCCTAATGTATATAACCACTACTGTATATAAGCACCACCCTACTTTATATAACAACTATACTGTATATAACCACCATACTACTGTATATAACCACTCCCTACTGTATATAACCAGCCTACTGTATATAACCATCCTACTGTATTTAACCAAGCTCCCAGTCAGGAAGAAAGAGAGCAGTCCTCTGCTGCATAACCCACACCACCCTACTACCCAGATCACTACTTAATTCCTGGGCCTGCCCATGAATATTAAAGCTGCACACAGGCTCAGGCTGACCGCAAAGACCAGCGTATTAGATCATTCCTCCAGTTCAAAAGCCTCTTACCATCAAACGGAATGCAGGTCTAAAGCAATTTACAGAAGGAGAGTGAGGGTGGAGGAGGGAGGGAGAGGGTGGAGGACGAGGTAGAGGGTGAAGGAGGGAGGGAGAAGGTGGAGGACGGAGAGTGAGGATGGAGGAGGGAGGGAGAGGGTGGAGAACGAGGTGGAGGAGGGAGGGAGAAGGTGGAGGACGGAGAGTGAGGGTGGAGGAGGGAGGGAGAGGGTGGAGGACGGAGAGTGAGGGTGGAGGAGGGAGGGAGAGGGTGGAGGACGAGGTAGGGGGTGGAGGAGGGAGGGAGAGGGTGGAGGACGAGGTAGAGGGTGAAGGAGGGAGGGAGAAGGTGGAGGACGGAGAGTGAGGATGGAGGAGGGAGGGAGAGGGTGGAGAACGAGGTGGAGGAGGGAGGGAGAAGGTGGAGGACGGAGAGTGAGGGTGGAGGAGGGAGGGAGAGGGTGGAGGACGGAGAGTGAGGGGGTGGAGGAGGGAGGGAGAGGGTGGAGGACGAGGTAGAGGGTGGAGGAGGGAGGGAGAAGGTGGAGGACGGAGAGTGAGGGTGGAGGAGGGAGGGAGAGGGTGGAGGACGAGGTAGAGGGTGGAGGAGGGAGGGAGAAGGTGGAGGACAGAGTGAGGGTGGAGGAGGGAGGGAGAGGGTGGAGGACGAGGTAGAGGGTGGAGGAGGGAGGGAGAGGGTGGAGGATGAGGTAGAGGGTGGAGGAGGGAGGGAGAAGGTGGATGAGGGAGGGAGAAGGTGGAGGACAGAGAGTGAGGGTGGAGGACAAGGTAGAGGGTGGAGGACAAGGTAGAGGGTGGAGGACGAGGTAGAGGGTGGAGGAGGGAGGGAGAAGGTGGAGGAGGGAGGAGAAGGTGGAGGAGGGAGGGAGAAGGTGGAGGAGGGAGAGTGAGGGTGGAGGAGGGAGGGAGAGGGTGGAGGATGAGGTAGAGGGTGGAGGAGGGAGGGAGAAGGTGGAGGACGGAGAGTGAGGGTGGAGGAGGGAGGGAAAGGGTGGAGGAGGGAGGGAGAAGGTGGAGGAATGAGATAAAGAAGGATGAAGAAGGAGAGACACGGGAAGGTATTGGACGTTAGACGTTCATAGAGACTGTACCTTGTACACTGTGACGTTGGAATGACATTTTAGGAGATAATAGACTTGCATTGAGTTATTATGAACCAATAGATTGCAACAAAGATTAAACACACACACACACACACACTTTACAAACCAATCATATTTGTTGTATTCCATCTGACCTGAAGTAGTTTATACCTCCAGCGAAAACACTTCAACATTAAAGTCAATCATTTACACATTCCATTCTAATAGCTAAAATACAAATCATTGATTGCTAGAGGCTATCGGCAGAGTTGAGCCTGAGATTCTGTACCATACACATCCCATACAGACATCCCTACCATACACAGATACAGCCCTATTATATACAGAGATATCCATACTATACAGAAAGACATCCCTACTATACAAACAGTCAACCCCTACTATAAACACAGACATCCCTCCTATACCGACAGACATCCCTCCTATACACAAAGACATCCCTACTATACACAAAGACATCCCTACTATACACAGAGACATCCCTCCTATACACACAGACATCCCTACTATACACATAGACATCCCTCCTATACACATAGACATCCCTCCTATACACAGAGACATCCTTACTTTACATTCCTACTTTACACAGAGACATCCATACCCTACAGACAGACATCCCTACTATACAGAGACATCCCTATCATACACACAGACATCCCTCCTATACACAGAGACACCCCTACTTTACACAGAGACATGCCTACTTTACACAGAGACATCCATACCCTACAGGCAGACATCCCTACTATACAAAGGCATCCCTACTATATACAGAGACATACTTACTATACACATAGACATCCCTATCATACACAGACATCCCTATCATACACACAGACATCCCTATCATACCCTACTATACACACAGACATCCTGACCATACACAGAGACGCACACAAACCTTATATCTCTCTGACATCACATAATCCCCATATGATTTGATATTTTTATGGTAAATTGGATATGGTTTCATATTCTCTTGATCAACTCAAAAGTTGCAGCTATCCATTCATATTCATGTTAAATCCCTTGTAGAACCCCTTGAAGTAGTGACTGACAGAAGAGGAGATCAATAACAGCCCACCAGATAGTCAGCCTGTTGATCGAGAGAGAGCGAGAGAGAGAGCGAGAGAGTGAGAGAGAGACATAGACATAGACAGACATAGACATAGACACAGACACATAGACATAGACATATAGAACATAGAGACACAGACAGACAGAGACATAGAGACACAGACAGACATAGAGACATAGAGACAGAGACACAGAGAGAGAGAGACAGACAGAGATATAGAGACAAAGAGATAGAGACATAGACACAGACAGACAGAGACATAGAGACACAGAGAGAGAGACAGACAGAGACAGAGAGAGAGAGAGAGAGAGAGAGAGAGAGACAGAGACAGAGAGCGACAGAGAGAGACAGAGACAGTGAGAGAGACAGAGAGAGAGAGAGAGACAGAGAGAGAGAGAGAGAGGCAGAGACAGTGACAGTGAGAGACAGAAACATAGACAGAGACAGAGACAGAGAGATAGATAGATAGAGAGTTAATGCCACACACACCTTACATCTTTATGACATCACAAAATCCCCAGTTCAATCCCACCTCCTCCGAACCCACACATAGAGGACCCACGCAAACAGGACCTACATCCAGACCACAGCACCACCAGCCACAACCACACCCACACCCCAACCAATCAACACACACCCATGCCTTTGGCCTAAAGAGCAGGAATCTGTATTTCATAAAAGAAATCAGAAATACAGACATCCTACAAGAAACATGGTATGGAGGAGATGAACCCACTGGTTACCCTCTAGGTTACAGAGAGCTGGTAGTCCCATCCACCAAACTACCAGGTGTAAGAAAGGGAAGGGACTCAGGGCGGATGCTCATTTGCTATAGAGCAGACCCAACTAACTCTATTAAATGAATCAAAACAGGAACATTTTACATTTGGCTAGAAATTCAAAAGGAAATGATATCAACAGAGAAAAACTTCCTCCTGTGTGTTACCTATATCCCCCACTAGAATCCCCATACTTTAATGAAGACAGCTTCTCCATCCTGGAGGGGGACATCAATCATTTCCAGGTCCAGGGAAATTTACTAGTCTGTGGCGACCTAAATGCCAGAACTGGACAAGAACCTGACACCCTCAGCACACAGGGGGACAAACACCTACCTGGAGGTGACAGCATTCCCTCCCCCATACGTCCCCCTAGACACAACTATGACAACATAACCAACAAAAGTGGGTCACAACTCCTGCAGCTCTGTAACACGCTGGGTATGTACATAGTCAATGGTAAACTTTCAGGGGACTCCTACGGTAGGTACACCTATAGCTCATCTCTTGGCAGTAGTACTGTAGACTACTTTATCCCTGACCTCAACCCAGAGTCTCTCAGAGCATTCACAGTCAGTCCACTGACACCCCTATCAGACCACAGCAAAATCACAGTCTACTTGAAAAGAGCAATACTCAATCATGATGCATCAAAGACAAAGGAACTGAGTCATATAAAGAAATGCTAAAGAGGGAAAGAAAGTAGTGTGGAAACCTACCTAAAAACAATTAGGAAACAACAAATACAATCCCTTTTAGACAACTTCCTGGACAAAATGTTTCACTGTAATAGTGAAGGTGTAAACTTGGCAGTAGAAAACCTAAACAGTATATTTGACCTCTCGGTTTCCCTATCAAATCAAAACAATGGAATGAACTACAGGACAAAATACAAACCCTCCAACCTAAAAAGGCCTGTGGTGTTGAAGGTATCCTCAAAGAAATGATAAAACATACAGACCACAAATTCTAATTGGCGATACATAAACTCTTAAAATCATCCTCAGCTTTGGCATCTTACCCAATATTTGTAACCAATGACTGATCACCCCAATCCACAAAAGTGCAGATAAATTTGACCCCAATAACTACCGTGGGATATGTCAACAGCAACCTTGGGAAAATCCTCTGCATTATCATTAACAGCAGATTGGTACATTTCCTCAGTGAAAACAACGTGCTGAGCAAATGTCAAAGTGACTTTTTACCAAAATACCATATGACAGACCAAGAATTCACCCTGCACACCAAAAATGACTAACAAACAAACCAAAACAAAGGCAAAGTCTTCTCATGCTTTGTTGATTTCAAACAAGCTTTTGACTTAATTTGGCATTAGGGTCGGCTATACAAATTGATGGAAAGTTGTGCTGGGGGAAAAATATACAACATTATAAAATCCATGTACACAAACAAGTGTGCGGATCCAATTGGTACACATTTCTTTCCACAGGGCCGTGGGGTGAGGAAGGGATGCAGCTTAATATTTTTTGCAGAATTCACAAAATGGGACAAACACGAAATTGAGGCAACGTAAAACACCAAATAATACCCGCTAATTGTCAAAATCCAGAAAAGAGATGTTAAATTCTACAACCCCCTAAAAGGAAGCGATTCCCAAAGCTTCCATAGCAAAGCCATCACCAACAGAGATATGAACCTGGAGAAGTGTCCCCTAAGCAAGGTGGTCCTGGGGCTCTGTTCACAAACACACCCCACAGAGCCCCAGGACAGCAACACAATTAGACCCCACAGATCCCCAGGACAGCAACACCATTAGACCCAACAGAGCCCCAGGACAGCAACACAATTAGACCACACAGAGCCCCAGGACAGCAACACAATTAGACCACACAGAGCCCCAGGACAGCAACACAATTAGACCACACAGAGCCCCAGGACAGCAACACAATTAGACCACACAGAGCCCCAGGACAGCAACACAATTAGACCCCACAGAGCCCCAGGACAGCAACACAATTAGACCCCACAGAGCCCCAGGACTGCAACACCATTAGACCCCACAGAGTCCCAGGACAGAAACACAAACACACCCCACAGAGCCCCAGGACAGAAACACAATTAGACCCCACAGAGCCCCAGGACAGCAACACAATTAGACCCCACAGAGCCCCAGGACAGCAACACAATTAGACCCCACAGAGCCCCAGGACAGAAACACAATTAGACCCAACCAAATCATGACAAAACAAATAGATAATTACTTGACACATTGGAAAGAATTAACAAAAAAACGGAGTAAACTGGAATGCTATTTGGCCCTAATCAAAGAGTACACAGTTGGCAGAATACCTGACCACTATGACTGACCCAAACTTAAGGAAAGCTTAGACTATGTATAGACCCAGTGAGCATAGCCTTGCTATTGAGAAAGGCCGTCGAAGGCAGACCTGGCTCTCAAGAGAAGACAGGCTTCCCACAAAATGATGTGGAAACTGAGCTGCACTTCCTAACCTCCTCCCAAATGTATGACCATATTAGAGACACATATGTCCCTCCGATTACACAGATCCTCAAAGAATTTGAAAATAACCCC
Source organism: Oncorhynchus tshawytscha (assembly GCF_018296145.1). Lineage (NCBI taxonomy): Eukaryota > Metazoa > Chordata > Actinopteri > Salmoniformes > Salmonidae > Oncorhynchus > Oncorhynchus tshawytscha. The sequence goes on from NC_056442.1 coordinate 44,539,086, forward strand.
ATTTTGATGAACTCCCATATCTACTGGGTGAAATTCCACAGTGTACCATCACAGCAGCAAGATTTGTGACCTGTTGCCACAAGAAAAGGGCAACCAGTGAAGCACAAACACCATTGTAAATAAAACCCATATTTATGTTTATTTATTTTCCCTTTGTACTTAAACTATTTGCACATCACTACAACACTGTATATAGACATAAGTGTAATGTTTATAGTTAATTTTATTTTTTATTTCAACTTTGTTTATTATCTATTTCACTTGCTTTGGCAATGTTAACATATGTTTCCCATGCCAATAAAGCCCATGAGAGAGACAGAAAGTTAGAGAGAGTCAGTCTGTTTATCTTCTGTCTAGTCACCACGGTAACTAACCTACTTTTAATCAATCATGTAGACTATGAATGTCGATAGAGAGAGAGAGGGCAAGAGAGAGAGAAAGCGAAAGATTGAAAGAGCGGATGAAAGCCCTCAATTCCTGAGGGACATACCTTAATATAATTGAATAGCTTTCTATAGAGCTTTACATTGTGTAGAGGAAACAGAGGCATGTGTATGTGTGTTTGTCTGTGTGTGTGTATGTGTATGTGTGTTTGTATGTGTGTTTGTCTGTGAGTGTATGTGTGTGTATGTGTGTTTGTCTGTGAGTGTGTGTGTATGTGTGTTTGTCTGTGTGTGAGTGTGTATGTGTGTGTTAGTGCATGTGTGTGTGTGCTGATGCAGAGAGATGTGAGAGGTTGAGGTGGTGTGTATGTATGTGAGGAGTGAAGAAGAAGTACATCTTTAACCTCTTTCACACGGACACACACACGGACATACACACACAGACACATACATGCACACACACACACATACACACACACAAACACACACATCATTAGGAGAATGAATGGTCTTGTTTTTTACAGAGTCTAGCCCTGTGAAAAAATGAAAGAAACTCTGTCCTTCACTCTCGTTACCGGCAAAATAAATATAGTACAGCCAAGCATGATCAGACTGCAGAGAGAGAGAGGAGGAGGGAAAGAGGGGCAACGCAACACATTCATCCATTTTTCATAGCTCTTCACCGCAGCTGAACCTGGCGGACCGATGAGAGGGAGAGAAGGGGAGAGAGGGAGAGAAAGGGAGAGAGAGGGGCAGCAGGAACCGGGGGTATGTGGACGAGAGGAGGGAATTCCTTTACTTTCACCCCTCAGCACAAACTTCCCCCTCTTTTTCCAAGGTCCTGTTTTGCATTCTTTTTCATAATTTTTATTCATTTCAATTGATCGTTAGATGTGAGTCTGCCTCCTGCAATATAGCCTACACCTCATTACAAACGCCAAGATTGAAAATTCCTTTGGATACTTGATTGATTAATTGATTGACATAGCTATGTACCATGTACTAATGTGTGATTAACAACATTGAGACTCATAATAATATGGCTTTTCATGGATCTGACTGTCAGACAGGTATACCACCTCATACAACACATCACTGTCACTAACGCCATGGCAACTACCCTGAGGGTGGGGGTCAGAGGTCAAGGTGGTAGGTAGAAGCTAATCACAGGCTGAGAGATCATCAGAACAAGTGAGGTGATTTGCTGTCCAACTAATTACAATGTAATTACTGTCCTCCACCAATCTTTAAGGAACAATGATCTCATTATACAGAGTTTGTACAGGAAGCTCATCCTGAGTTTATAAGGAAGGGCACTGGAGATGTTGTATCCACTGTGACTATTAAAACCTACCCTAACCAGAAACTGTGGATGGATGGCGGCATTCGCGCAAAACTGAAAGCGCAAACCACCACATTTAACCATGGAAAGAGATCTGGGAATATGGCTGAATATAAACAGTGTAGTTATTCCCTCCGCAAGGCAATCAAACAAGCAGAATGCTGGTACAGGGACAAAGTGGAGTCATAGTTCAACAGCTCAGACACGAGACATATGTGGCAGGGTCTACAGGAAATCACAGACTACAAAAAGAAAACTAGCCATGTCACGGACACCGATGTCACGGTTCCAGACAAACTAAACACCTTCTTTGTCCGCTTTGAGGATAATACAGTGCCACCATCGCTGCCTGCTGACAAGGACTACACCCCCCCCCCCTCCTTCTCCGTGGCCAACGTGAGTAAAACTTTTAAACGTTTTTACTCTCGCAAGGCTGCTGGCCAAGATGGCATCCCTAGCCACGTCCATAGAGCATGCGCAGACAAGCTGGCTGGTGTGTTTACGGACATATTCAATCTCTCCCTATCCCAGTCTGCTGTCCCCACATGCTTCAAGATGGACAACATTGTTCCTGTACCCAAGAAGGCAAAGATAACTGAACTAAATGACTACCGCCCCGTAGCACTCATTTCTGCCATCATGAAGTGCTTTGAGAGACTAGTCAAGGATCATATCACCTCCACCTTACTGGACCCACTTCAGTTTGCATACCGCCCCAACAGGTCCACAGACAATGCAATCGCCTATCCCATCTGGACAAGAGGAATATCTATGTAAGAATGCTGTTCATTGACTCATCATCAAGCTGGAGGCCCTGCGTCTCAACCCCGCTCTGTGCAATTGGGTCTTTCTGACGGGCCGCCCCCAGGTGGTGAAGGTAGGAAACAACATCTCCACTTCGCTGACCCTCAACACTGGGGCCCCACAAGGGTGTGTACTCTGCCCCCGCCTGTACTCCCTGTTCACCCACGATTACGTAGCCATGTACACCTCCAACTCAATCATCAAGTTTGCAGATGACACAAGAGAAGTGGGCTTGATTACCAACAATGATGAGACAGCCTACAGGGAGGAGGTGAGGGAACTCTGAGTTTGGTGTCAGGAAAACAAACTTTCACTCAACATCAACAAAACAAAGGAGATGATCGTGGACTTCAGGAAACAGCAGAGGGAGCACCCCCCTATCCACAACAGTGGAAAAGGTGGAAAGTTATAAGATCCTCGGCATACACATCACAGACTAACTGAAATGGTCCACTTACACAGACAGTGTGGTGAAGAAGCGCCTCTTCAACCTCGGGAGGGTTTGGCATGTCACCCAAATCCCTGACAAACTCTTACAGATGCACAATCGAGAGCATCCTGTCGGACTGTATCACAGCCTGGTACGGCAACTGCACTGCCCTCAACCACAAGGCTCTCCATAGGGCTGTGCGTTCTGCACAACGTATCATCGGGGGCAAACTACCTGCCCTCCATGACACTTGCAGCAATGTCACAGGCAGGCTAAAAAGATCGTCAAGGACAACAACCACCCGAGCCACTGCCTGTTCACACCGCCACTGCCTGTTCACACCGCCACTGCCTGTTCACACCCGAGCCACTGCCTGTTCACACTGACACGGCGAGGTCAGTACAGGTGCATCAAAGCTGGGACCAAGAGACTCAAAAACAGCTTCTATCTCAAGGCCATCAGATCACTAACTCAGAGAGGCTGCTGCCTACATTGACACCCAATCACTGGCCACTTTCATAAATGCATCACTAGTCACTTTAAACAAAGCCACTTTAACTAATGGCACTTTAAAAATGTTTACATATCTTGCGTTACTCATCTCATGTGTATACTGTATCTCATACCATCTATTGCACCTTGCCTATGCCGCTCGGCCATCACTCATCCATATATTTATGTGTACATATTCTCATTCACCCTTTTAGATGTGTGTATTAAGTAGTTGTTGCACAATCATTTTGCTAGACTTGCATTAACATCTACTTACCATGTGTATGTGACCAATACAATTTGATTTATCAACAACACTCCAAGAAGACAAGATACAATCTTTCATTGCATTGTGATTTAATTAAACTCTTGAATAATACAAGTAATTATTTACAGTAGTACATTTGGCCTAATGAAATGTTTTGCTAACTACCATTTCCAGGCCTCTAACAGCGTGTTTGTGTGTGTGTGTGTGAGAGTGTGTGTGTGGACCTGGCCTAGGAGAGGAATTATAGATAACCTTTCAGATGCTAATTGTCTCCCTGCTGGCGGCCTCCATATCTTCCCAAGTCAATTATGCTAACACAACATTTGTGCTACAAAGTTGGATTTTAACCTGTGCACGGCCACAAAGGACACACAAGGAGAAGGGTTTGGATAGAGAGAGATTACCACTGTATATACGATCATGTGTGTGCATGCGCACCCTTGTTTGTTTGTCTGTGTGTGCACTTTTGTGCTCGCATGTGTGCGTGTGAAAGAGTAGTGTAATTAAAGACTCTGATTACAACCTTACATCTTCCTCCATCCCTCTCTTCCTCTCCCTCTCCACATTGCAAAGCCTCTTATTCATTAATAATGAGATGCATTAAAATGGGTTGGCCCTGGTGCCCTCTCTTCTCTCACTGATTACACTATAGACCTGTGTATGCTAATGTCCAGACCATCATATCCCTAATACAACACAGAACAGTGCACAGACCTGTGTAATCTAGTGTCCAGACCATCTTATCCCTAATACAATACAGAACAGTGCACAGACCTGTGTATTCTAGTGTCCTGACCATCATATCCCGAATACAACACAGAACAGTGCACAGACCTGTGTATTCTAGTGTCCTGACCATCATATCCCGAATACAACACAGAACAGTGCACAGACCTGTGTATTCTAGTGTCCTGACCATCATATCCCGAATACAACACAGAACAGTGCATATACCTATGTATGCTAGTGTCCAGACCATGAAATCCCTAATACAACACAGTGCAGTGCACAGACCTGTGTATGCTATTGTCCAGACAATCATATCCATTTTTACTATTATTTTTTTAAACATTTCATTAACCAGGTAGGCTAGTTGAGAACAAATTATCATTTACAACTGTGACCTGGCCAAGATAAAGCAAAGCAGTGAGACAGAAACAACAACACAGAATTACACATGGAATAAACAAGCGTACAGTCAATAACACAACAGAAAAAAAATAAAGTATATTTACAGTGTGTGCAAATGTCGTGAGGGGGTAAGGCAATAGATAGGCCATAGTAGCAAAGTAATTACAATTTAGAAGATTAACACTGGAGTGATAGATGAGCAGATGGTGATGTGCAAGTATAAATACTGGTGTGCAAAAGAGCAGAAAAGTACATTAAAACAATATGGGGATGAGGTAGATAGATTGGGTGGGCTATTTACAGATGGACTATGTACAGCTGCAGCGATCGGTTAGCTGATGTTTAAAGTTAGTGAGGGAAATTTAAGTCTCCAGCTTCAGCGATCGTTGCAATTTGTTCCAGTCACTGGCAGCAGAGAACTGGAAAGAAAGGCAGCCAAAAGAGGTGTTGGCTTTGGGGATGACAAGTGAGATATACCCACTGGAATGCTTGCTACGGGTGGGTGTTGTTATCGTGACCAGTGAGCTGAGATAAGGCGGAGCTTTACATAGCATAGACTTATAGATGACCTGGAGCCAGTGGGTCTGGCGACGAACATGTAGCGAGGACCAGCCGACTAGAGCATACATATCGCAGTGGTGGGTGGTATAAGGAGCTTTGGTAACAAAACGGATGGCACTGTGATAAACTGCATCCAGTTTGATGAGTAGAGTGTTGGAAGCTATTTCGTAGATGACATCGCCAAAGTCGAGGATCGGTAGGATAGTCAGTTTTACTAGGGTAAGTTTGGTGGCGTGAGTGAAGGAGGCTTTGTCCATAATATAACACAGTGCATTGCACAGACCTGTGTATGCGAGTGTCCAGACCATGATATCCCTAATATAACACAGTGAATTGCACAGGATGAATGGAGTGCCCATCAGACATAAGCCACTAGCCAAGCTGCAGAATTACTACAGATGAGAACAGGGAGACTTTTGCAGGATGTAGACTGATGCCCTATCCCATTGTCGACGACCACAGTATAAATATCCACCTTTCTCCATCTCTCTCTCTCTCCATCCTCCCTCGATCTAACCCTGTACTGTATGTATGTCCTTGCACAGTCAGCCGTTTCCACCCAATAGAGTCCTAAAGTAGCAATGCTTTGCTGATTGTCATGATCACAACCTGAATACAGCTAGTCCATGTGGGGAGGATGGAGAGTGGAATAAAATGTAATTTGCAGAGAGAGATGATGAGGGAGATAAAAAAAATAAGATAGATTGAGAGAGAAAAAACAAGATAAGAGCAGCAACTTGGCGGCACCAAAAAACTGAGAGAGAAAAGGTGTTTAACGAAAGAGAAAACAGATAAAATATAACGAAGGAGAAAGTGCGAGTGAGTTTGTGTTACATCATGGAGGATTTCATGACTGCTGGTTGCTTGTTATGCGTTGGCAGGTTTTGTCACACTGTTTGTCACTTGGTGTCATGTCGCAAGTTGTTGTATCATTGACATGAAGCAGTATCATGGCAACCATGATGTTGTAACAGCTGTTGGTGGAAGAAGGTGAGGACCAAAGTGCAGTGTGGTACGTGTTCTTGTTTGTTTCTTGACACTGAAAACTAAATACAAAAATAACAAAGGGAATAATCGAAACATTCCTGAAAGGTGAAAAACAATAAACAGAAATCAACTACCCACAAAACCCATGTGGGAAAAAGCTACCTAAGTATGATTCTCAATCAGAGACAACGATAGACAGCTGCCTCTGATTGAGAACCACACCAGCCAAACAAGAAATACAAAACATAGAAAATGAACATAGAATGCCCACCCTAGTCACACCCTGGCCTAACCAAAATAGAGAATAAAAGCCACTATGGCCAGGGCGTGACAGATGTGATGAACAGGGTTCGGGTGCGGTGTGCGCGTGTGTGTACATCTGACAATACATAGTCCATTAGGCTAAAATACCCGGCCTCCGTCCAGCAGTTCATTCCATATAGATATATAAATGACCTAAATCTCTACACAACACTCTAACCTCAATGAAGGAATAGCACATTAATATGTCAGTGGCTGGGCCATATAGAAAACAAACTCTGCAGCAAGTCAGCACCCAAACCCATAGAAAACATTAGGGGAATGCTAGAAAAGACCTGCTGTGGACCTACTGTCACGACTCCGACCATGAGGTGGCTCCCCTTCCCGTTCGGGTGGCGCTCGGCGGTCGTCGTCACCGGCCTAATAGCTGCCACTGATTATTTTCTCCCCCTCCTTATGTGTTTATTGAGTACACCTGTTTTGAGTTGGTTATAATTAGTGAGGCTTTATTAGTCAACCGGCCCGCCTGGTTCTTTGTGCGGGATTGATTATTGTAACCCTGGTGTTTGCATTAGATGTACATGTTCGTGTATTTAGCGCTAGACTGTTTTCGTTTCACTGTGTCTGGGGCATTTGGTTTGAGCACCTGTAAGTGGGGTGACCGTAGTTCACCGTGTGTGCATTAAAAAAGCACTTTATTGAACTCTGCTTTCCTGCGCCTGATTTCACCCTCACGACACCCAGGACCTTACACCTACCTTGACTGTGTGAGAAGCAGATAAAGTCCAAGTGCTGATGCTGAGTCATAATGTCCTCAAGGTATATAAAAACATTTCAATTAAAAAGACTGAAGGAGAGGGGGAGTGAGTGAGGGAGGGAGAGAATGAGGAGAAGGAGGATGAGGGGGAAGGAGTAGGAGAAGGAGAAGGAGAGGAAGGGTGGGTTCAAGAGGAAGAACTCATCTGAGGATGTGTAGTGGAGTACCAGGAAGAAAGGGGGATCCTAGGAAGGAGTTCCAAGAAGAAAGGGGGATCCTAGGAAGGAGTGCCAGGAAGAAAGGGGGATCCTAGGAAGGAGTTCAAGGAAGAAAGGGGGATCCCTAGGAAGGAGTTCCAGGAAGAGTTCAAGAAGGGGATCCTAGGAAGGAGTTCCAAGAAGAAAGGGGGAAGAAAGGAAGAAAGGGGGATCCTAGGAAGGAGTTCCAAGAAGAAAGGGGGATCCTAGGAAGGAGTTCCAAGAAGAAAGGGGGATCCTAGGAAGGAGTTCCAAGAAGAAAGGGGGATCCTAGGAAGGAGTTCCAAGAAGAAAGGGGGATCCTAGGAAGGAGTTCCAAGAAGAAAGGGGGATCCTAGGAAGGAGTGCCAGGAAGAAAGGGGGATCCTAGTTAGGAGTTCCAAGAAGAAAGGGGGATCCTAGGAAGGAGTTCCAAGAAGAAAGGGGGATCCTAGTTAGGAGTTCCAAGAAGAAAGGGGTGAAGAGGGAAGAGGAACAGAGAGGTTGGTTGGGCTGTTTCATTCTCCATGAAACAAGCATATAGTCTCAATCACACGTACGCACACACACACACACACACACACACACACACACACACACACACACACACACACACACACACACACACACACACACACAGTCTGAAGCAAGCTGTGACAAGTCTTTGACTGCCCTTTGCTGTATGCCCCCTGTGGTGCTACATTGAGACGCATTCTGTCTTCTTCCCTGTCCTCCTCAACTGCTTGGACATACTTCTCTCTTTAACAACTGACTTGGGATCAGAGCTTCCCTGAACCTACACTACATCAGGACATACTGCTCTCTTTAACAGCTGACATGGGATCAGAGCTTCCCTGAACAGACACTACAACAGCAAATACTGCTCTCTTTAATTAACAGCTGACTGGGGAGTTTAACTCAACACTACATTAAGGGTTCTAAGGGACTGTAAGGTATGCTGGATTTGGTCCTAGACTGATTTCTACCTTTAAAATCAGGTGTGTGCACTCTTCAGCCATGTGGAGGGAGTGACCTCAACAATTTATTGTTAAAACGAGAGGCTGCCTGGATCTTTAATTTGAAGACCCTTTCTCCCTTCGGTCTCAACGTAGACTTTGATCTGAAGCCATTCTTGTGATTATTGTGATTTTGCTATTCATTGTAAATGTTTGTAGGTCTATGTAGCCAAATTGTATCTATGATCATATGCTATCATTCATGTTTTTTGAAGGTTATTTTTATATCTGAGAATTAGCTAATGATATCGGGCCACACCTGGCCATGATTACAGACACCTGTGTGTGTCATTTGACTCTATATAAACTAGTGGCCTGCAGTGTTTGTCTTTGTACCCTGATAAAGACAGCTTGTCCGTCGAAACATTGAATATTAGGTTATTCAATTATTGCATCTGAGGTCGTAGTGGGCGTCTCTCCTTTTCTTTTTCAAGTGTTCTACTCCACTAGCCAGCACCTCGCCTAAACAGGTGTTCTACTCTGCTAGCCAGCACCTCGCCTAAACAGGTGTTCTACTCCGCTAGCCAGCACCTCGCCTAAACAGGTGTTCTACACCACTAGCCAGCACCTCGCCTAAACAGGTGTTCTACGCCACTAGCCAGCACCTGGCCTAAACAGGTGTTCTACTCCACTAGCCAGCACCTGGCCTAAACAGGTGTTCTACTCCGCTAGCCAGCACCTCGCCTAAACAGGTGTTCTACTCTGCTAGCCAGCACCTCCCCTAAACAGGTGTTCTATGCCACTAGCCAGCACCTCGCCTAAACAGGTGTTCTACTCCACTAACCAGCAGCCTAAACAGGTGTTCCTTCACTAGCCAGCACCTCGCCTAAACAGGTGTTCTACTCCACTAGCCAGCACCTCGCCTAAACAGGTGTTCTACTCCACTAGCCAGCACCGCCCCTAAACAGGTGTTCTACTCCGCTAGCCAGCACCTCGCCTAAACAGGTGTTCTACTCCACTAGCCAGCACCTCGCCTAAACAGGGTTCTACTCCGCTAGCCAGCACCTCACCTAAACAGGTGTTCTACTCCACTAGCCAGCACCTCGCCCAAACAGGTGTTCTACTCCGCTAGCCAGCACCTCGCCCAAACAGGTGTTCAACTCCACTAGTCAGCACCTCGCCTAAACATGTGTTCTACTCCACTAGCCAGCACCTCACCCAAACAGGTGTTCTACTCCACTAGCCAGCACCTCGCCTAAACAGGTGTTCTACTCCACTAGCCAGCACCTCGCCTAAACAGGTGTTCTACTCCACTAGCCAGCACCTCGCCTAAACAGGTGTTCTACTCCAAGCCAGCACCTCGGCTAAACAGGTGTTCTACTCTGCTAGCCAGCACCTTGCCTAAACAGGTGTTCTACTCCACTAGCCAGCACCTAGCCTAAACAGGTGTGCTAGTCCTCTAGCCAGCACCTGGCCTAAACAGGCGTTCTACTCCTCTAGCCAGCACCTGGACTAAACAGATGTTCTACTCCTCTAGCCAGCACCTGGACTAAACCTATGTTCTACTCCTCTAGCCAGTACATAGACTAAACAGGTGTTCTACTCCACTAGCCAGTACCTGGACTAAAAATATGTTCTACTCCACTAGCCAGCACCTGGACTAAACAGATGTTCTACTCCTCTAGCCAGCACCTGGACTAAACAGATGTTCTACTCCACTAGCAAGTACCTGGACTAAACAGGTGTTCTACTCCGCTAGCCAGCACCTCGCCTAAACAGGTGTTCTACTCCACTAGCCAGCACCTCGCCTAAACAGGTGTTCTACTCCTCTAGCCAGCACCTGGCCTAAACAGGCGTTCTACTCCTCTAGCCAGCACCTGGACTAAACAGATGATCTACTCCTCTAGCCAGCACCTGGACTAAACCTATGTTCTACTCCTCTAGCCAGTACATAGACTAAACAGGTGTTCTACTCCACTAGCCAGTACCTGGACTAAAAATATGTTCTACTCCACTAGCCAGCACCTGGACTAAACAGATGTTCTACTCCACTAGCCAGTACCTGGCCTAAACAGATGTTCTACTCCACTAGCCAGTACCTGGACTAAACAGATGTCCTACTCCACTAGCCAGTACCTGGACTAAACAGATGTTCTACTCCACTAGCCAGTACCTGGACTAAACAGATGTTCTACTCCACTAGCCAGTACCTGGACTAAACAGATGTTCTACTCCACTAGCCAGTACCTGGACTAAACAGATGTTCTACTCCTCTAGCCAGTACCTGGACTAAACAGATGTTCTACTCCACTAGCCAATACCTGGACTAAACAGATGTTCTACTCCTCTAGCCAGTACCTGGACTAAACAGGTGTGCATTCTTTTCGCCTCCAAATCACTCTTCAGTCAGTAACAGCAGTAACATGACTCATACAGTAAGTCAAGGAATGCATTTCATTTGAAAGTATTTCTTGTCAAATAATCAAGGCCCCTGTTTTTGCGTCTACTTGGAGAAAGCACAACAGTGTTGCTATGACTATATACAATTATAACCAGACGTGATAAGAAGCATTTTCTACAAACACTTAAATTGGAGACTTGCAATAATCTTCTCCATTTTATTTTTAGGCATCTATCATACATCCTATCATACAAAAGCACTCATTGGTTTTCCTGGTGACGTAGTGTTGGCATGGTTCCCTGTGTCTGTTGTGGTGTGATGGTGGCCATGCAAGAAATTCAGCAATTAAAGCTAAACGTGTGGATGGAAGCCATAGACTGACAGTGATCTGTGTCATCGTTAAGGAAACACTGATGGATTGCCGCAAATGAGCGAACATTCAGATCAAAGCGGAAACAAACCAGAACAAGAGAGAAAGAAAATAATGTTGCTGTTCAACGGCAACGGCATCATCCTCCTCCTCCCCCTCCTCGTCGTCATCATCATCATGTAGAGACAATGTGGATGTCACGTTCTGACCTTAGTTCTTTTATTATGTCTTTGTTTTAGTATTGGTCAGGGCGTGAGTTGGGTGGTTTGTCTATGTTATTTTTTCTATGATTTGCTATTTCTGTGTTTGGCCTGGTATGGTTCTCAATCAGAGGCAGCTGTCAATCGTTGTCCCTGATTGAGAAACATATTTAGGGAGCCTGTTGTGTGTCTGCACCAGCCAGAACTGTTTTCGGTCGTTCTCTTTGTTTGTGTTGTTATTTCCGTGTTCATTTAATAAATATGGACACATAACACGCTGCACCTTGGTCCTCCTCTTCTTCCACCATCGATGACCGTTACAGTGGAGCCTATAGAATAGTCAGGTAGATGTTCATGGTTCTATCAACCAATTACATTACAATTACCATCCAATCAGGAGAGTGCACTGTAACCAATCCAATGTTATGATCAAAGGTATGCACATGCAGCACGGCCTCTCTGTCTGTTTCTATAGAGATAATGCACTGCCTCTGTCTGTTTCTATAGAGATAATGGAAGGGTAGCTGGGTGGTTTGTTATGGAGAAAATGGCAGAGTTGAGAAAGTGAAAGAGAGGGAGAGAGAGAGATAAAGAGAGAGAAAAAGTCAGTAAGAGAGACAGAGCGAGAGAGAGAGAGGACAAGGACAACTAAAATGCATGACAGCAGATAAGAATCAGGGCTAAAAGCAACCTTGATGAATATGGTAGTGACACATACACTCCGGTAATGCCAGAATCCTCCAATCAGCACTGACATGACAACAACTAGTGGGAGCTTCTATTTCTCCTGTTTCACACATGTAACAGTGTGTAACCTTTACAAGTGTTTGGTGTTAAATGGAATTGTGTTTATGGCATATCCCACTCACCTGAGACACCCTCAGAGAGTGGGGACACAGTCAGGAATCAGCAAATTGTTGATGGTGACCCTGGAGCAATGAGAGTTAAGTGCAGAGCAGCAGATATTTCACCTAGTCAACTCATAATTTGAACAAAGAAACATTCAGTTAGAGGCCCAATAACCACTAGGCTACCTGCCACCAAGACTTTCAAATCTCTTTCCTAGTCCACTCCAGGACACCCCGCTTCTCCCCCAATTATTCAGATGTTTTATGTTATATGATGCTATGTACACATTACATTGTAATTAGTATAGCATAAAACTCAATTTTGAGTTTGAACTCTCCCTCCTTTCCTCCCTCTTTCTTTCTACCTCCCTCATTCCCTCTCTCACTTCCTCCTTCTCCCTCCTTCCCTCTCTCTCTACCTCCCTCCTTCCCTCCCTCCTTCTCTCTCTGCCTCCCTCTTTCTTCCTCTACTTCCTCCTTTCCGTGTTTTGTGTAGGCATGTAGTTAGGCTTCTTGGAATGTTGTTAAGCTGATTAAGTGTTGTGTTTTGATGTGCGCTCCACGGCTCGAGGAACCATAATGAGAACATGAAGAAAGACCATCTGATAAGTCCTGGTAGCAAGGGAACAAGAGAGAGATTAGAAAGAGGAGTGGTCTGGGAGGGTGAGTGTAAGACTCCTTCATCTCTCTGGGGAAAAACAGAGACCCATTATTAAGGAGTAGGAGAGCAAATAAAAAATAAAAAAAGGGGATACCTAGTCAGTTGAAATGTGTCTTTCCCATTTAACCTGACATCTCTGAATCAGAGAGGTGAGGAGGGCTGCCTTGATCAACATCCACATCTTTGGTGCCCGGGGAACAGTGGGTTAACTGCCTTGCCCAGGAGCAGATCAACAGATTTGAACCATGTCAGATCAGGGAGTCGATCCAGCAAACTTTCGGTTACTGGCCCAACACTGCTACCCACCAGGCTACCTGCCAGGCTACCTATGTCTTTTTGAGCGTGTAAACTTGTGTGCATGCGTGTGTGTGTCTGGGGTGTGTGTGTGTGTCTGTTGTGTGTATCTGGTGTGTGTGTGCCATTAGTCCTGATAGTGTAATAATGAGAGACTATTATCTAGGTTGAGGAGGGCTGAGTAATCCCAGTGATGGTACTAGGTATATCAGAGACCAAGGAACTCTCTCTCTTTTTTTCTCTCTCTCCATTCATCTTTATTGTCCTCCCTCTATCGCTATCTCGCGCATAACAGCCCAGACCTAATGATGATGAAGCCTTGGCCTCAGCAGAGGAGTCAGCACACACACACACAGTAGCTCACTCACCACTCTTCTTGCACGCACGCACACACGTACACACACACACACACACACACCTGAAGGCCTGGATAAGCCTCCCTACGGGGCCTGGCTCTCTGGCTCTCTGGCTCTCTGGCTCCATGAGAACAGCCCAGACTAGACTAAAGCTGTCTGACGATCAATCAGAGATGGGGGTGGGAGTGTGTGTATGTAAGAGTGTGTGTATTAGAGATGAGATGGAAAGAGATGGAGAAAATAATAAATGGAGGGAATAAGAGACGAAAGGAGAGAAAGCTAGAGATGGGCGGGAACAGAGAAGAGAAAGGGAGAGAGGGTGAGATCACAAATAGTTGTAGCAAAGCAAACCAGCAGGAATTGATTTCAACTCAGAATAGTACAGGGAGAGGGAAAATGTGAGTAGGGTTAGGGGGGTTGTGTATGTGTGTGTGTGTGTGTGTGTGTGTGTGTGTGTGTCCATTCCCATGTTTGAGTGTATTGATTTGAGTTTGTCGGATTTAGACACACGCTCTCTTCCTTTCAACACAGAATGAGGAGAAACGGAGGAAGCCTAAGTCAATGGCAGAATAGATTTCAAAGCCAGCTCTTTCCAAGAAAGCTTGAACAGAAGCTATAGCCTGACTAGCTAACTCAGGAATTCACAACACTCTATTTCAACCTTCCATTGGAATAGATTGGCAGACATGAGACTTGCAGAAGCAGAAGATAACAGGAACTGTGTATTAGGATTGGAGGTAGAGGAATCTGATCCTAGATCTGCGGTTAGGGGGCATTGCAACCGAGAGAGTTCTGAAAACATCATATGAGAGTTTACAAATGTAGGATCTTAATTTGATCACCCTGTTGTGTGAGAAAGTTCCTACCCTGCAAGAAATACAAACTTGTAGGTTATTATGCTGTGATTGTCACGACTGTCGGCGATCAACGCCACCGTCACCGCATGTTTTGTGCGTAATTGTTTCATGTTAAGTGGTGTTAGTTTACGTGCTTTACTTTTATGCTCCGTTTTTTGAGCTCGTTTGATTTATGTAGTGCTCTCGTTTTTGGAACTATAAGAAAAGTGCGCCTGTTCACTACACTCTGCTCTCCTGCACCTGACTTCGTCTCCAATACACCATTGACAGTGATTAAGATCTCAGATCTGTAGGATGACGTAAAGTGCCACCATATTGATTCCCTCTTCAAATCTTACCCTACAAGTTCTGGACTACTAATGGTTTTCTGTTCTAGCTGAAAATGAATTGTACCCACCTGGTGCCCAAGGTCTAAATTGAGTAGAGAGGAAGAATTTTTAAAAAGAAGTGGAACTGGCTTACTGCCATTTCAACCCCGTTGAATTCAGTTTCAACTTACAGTTTTTTCCAACTGCTTACACAAGTTTTAAAAACTGTCTCCTTTTTTTCAAAACTCTACACACAATTCCCAAAACTGCACACACAAAATGCAAAATGCCTCACATCTTCTTCAAAACCCCGGGCGGGTCACTCCAGGAATTGGTAGGGGGGGGAGGGGAAATCACCAGTGCTAAGCTACGCTTCATCTCTTCTCCGGCCTGAGTCTGGCCACAATACTTCGTCCACATCACAGGATACGTTTTCTCTTGCCAAACATCGAGGGAAGTATCTCCTAGCATGGCGTATCCAACCTTGGACAGAGGCAATCTCTATGT
Source organism: Oncorhynchus tshawytscha (assembly GCF_018296145.1). NCBI lineage: Eukaryota > Metazoa > Chordata > Actinopteri > Salmoniformes > Salmonidae > Oncorhynchus > Oncorhynchus tshawytscha. The sequence continues at coordinate 44,554,496 of NC_056442.1, forward strand.
CCCCACATAGACCATATTTATAATTGCAGTCTCTTGTACATCTGTAAACAAGTGTCCTCGTCCTCCATTATTTCTTTGCCTGTCCACTCTGTACAGAATTCAAACACAGTATGTGTTCAGCATAGGAACTGTAAACAATGTACAAAAAAATGTAGTACAGCATGATAACCAACCTCATTCATTCAATGCAGTGCAGTAAATGGATGGCTTAGAGTTACAAATGTTTATGCAATACTATGCAGTCGTACGTATTTTACAGTACATTACTGTAATGCTAAAATAGTCATTAGATAGTTGCATACCTGTTCTCATTTCTGAATGTTTGAATTATGGACGCCACTGTAAATCGACTCAAGTTGGGCTGGACTCTCAGTCCAGCCTCTCTCATGGTCAAACCGTGGTTGATCACATGATCAACAAGTTTTGCCCTAATCTCATCAGAGATGGCTCTCCTTCCTCTTCTTTGCCCTCGTCCTCTTCCTCTCCCTCCTACTCCTCTTGCTCTCAGTCCATTGTTGGCATCCATTGTTCAAAACAGGTAATCTGACCTTTGACCTATTTATAGGCCTATACTACAGTAAAGCAGTGATTGGTTAGTGATCAGTTAAGCTATTAGTGTTTGCACATGTGAGGAGTGTGTGACCTGGTGAATAAGTGTAGCATTTTGATTGGTTGTGTTTGGAAAAGGAAAGCAAGTCACTTCCTGTTCGATTTTTGTGTTTTAGGTAGAGAATTGTGTGTAGTGTTTTGAAAAAAGTGTTTTATGCAATTGACAACTGAGTCAAACGCTGAGAAATAGCTTATGGTTTTGGATATTTGGTGTGTAGTTTTGCACTTTGAGTGAGAGGTTTCAAAAATCGTGTGACATGATTTTTTTTTGTGTGTAAGCAGTTGGAAAAAACTGTAATAAAATGTCAATAAAAATTTGACATTGAAATGTTCTAAATGTTATGCTAGGACCAGGGTGACCAGTGACAGTAGCCTTCTACTCCTTGCTGAACGTGTCATGATGACAGGGCTCCGTTTGACTTAATCAGCCGTAGAGATTTTTTTTAAGGAGAGTCACGGGGGGGAGGTGTGTGTCCGTGAGAGAGAGCGAGAGAGAGAGAGAAAGAGAGAGAGAGAGAGACATACATAGAGATGTAGAGACAGAGACAGTGAGAGACAGATAGAGAGACAGAGAGATAGAGAGAGGGGGAGGTAGAGAGGAAGAGAGAGAGAGAGAAACAGAGAGAGAGAGAGAGAGGAAGAGAGAGAGAGAGAGAGAGAGAGGAGAAAGACAAAGACAGAGAGGGGGAGAGAGAATGGGAGAGAGAGATAAGAGATAGTGAGAGACAGAGAGAGAGAGGGGGGTTAGAGAGGAAGAGAGAGAGAAAGAGAGAGGGAGAGAGGGAGAGAGAGAGACAGAGAGAGATAGATAGAGAGAGAGAGAGGGGAGAAAGACAAAGACAGAGAGGGGGAGAGAGAATGGGAGAGAGAGATAAGAGAGAGAGGGACAGAGAGACAGAACCATGGAGGAGACAGAGAAAGTGCATGCATCAACAGCAACCTTGGGAAAATCCTTTGCATTATCATTAACACCAGACTCGCACATTTCCTCAGACAAAACAATGTACTGAGCAAAATGTCAAATTGGCTTTTTACCAATTTACTGTACGACAGACCACGTATTCACCTTGCACACTCTAATTGACGAACAAACAAACCAAAACAAAGGCAGTGTCTTCTCTTGCTTTGTCAATTTCAAAAAAGCTTTTGGCATGAGGGTCTGCTATAGAAATTGATGGAAAGTGGTGTTGGAGGAAAAACTTACAAAAAACTACACATACCTCAGCCTAAACATCAGTGCCACAGGTAACTTCCACAAAGCCGTGAACGATCTAAGAGACTAGGCAAGAAGGGCCTTCTACTCTATCAAAAGGAGCATAAAATTTGACATACCAATTAGGATCTGTCTAAAAATACCCATTGCCCTTCATGGTTGTGAGGTCTGGCGTCCGCTCACCAACCAAGAATTCACAAAATGGGACAAACACCAAATTGAAACCCTGCATGCAGAATTCTGCAAAAATATCCTCTGTGTACACAATAAAACACCAAATAATGCATGCATAGCAGAATTAGGCCGATACCCACTAATTATCAACATCCAGAAAAGAGTTGTTCAATTCTACAACCACCTAAAAGGAAGCTATTCCAAAACCTTCCTTAACAAAGCCATCACCTACAGAGAGATTAATCTGGAAAAGAGTCCCCTAAGCAAGCTGGTCCTGGGGCTCGGTTCACAAACACAAACAGAGCCCACAGAGCCCCAGGACAGCAACACAATTAAACCCAACCAAATAATTAGAAAACAAAAATATAATTTACTGACACATTGGAAATACTGAATTAACCAAAAAAATAACAAACTAGAATGCTATTTGGCCCTAAACAAAGAGTACACAGTGACAGAATACCTGACCAATGTGACCGACCCCAAATTAACGAAAGCTTTGGCCATGTTCAGTGAGCATAGCCTTGCTATTGATAGAGGTCGCTGTAGGCAGGCCTAGCTCTCAGGTGAAGACAGGCTATGTTACAATGCCCCACAAAAGTGAGGTGGAAACTGAGATGCACTTCCAAACCTCCGACTGGACACATGAATGCTATTCTAACCATTATTCATCATGACTTGGACAGGCAGGTAGCCTAGCAGTTAGAGTGTTGGGTCGGTAACCAGAAAGGTTGCTGGATCGAATCCCTGAGCTGACAAGGCAAAAATCTGTAATTCTGCCCTTGAACAAGGCAGTTAACCCACCGTTCCCCAGGAGGCTGACAATGTAAATAAGAATTTATTGTTAACTGACATCGCCTTCTTTATTTGCCGGTTTGTGTGTGTGTGTGTGTGTGTGTGTGTGTGTGTGTGGTGTGTGTGTGTGTGTGTGTGTGTGTGTGTGTGTGGTGTGGTGTGTGTGTGTGATGTGTGTGTGTGTGGTGTGTGGGTGTGTGTGGTGTGTGGTGTGTGGTGTGTGTGGTGTTTGTGTGTGGTGTGTGTGTGGTGTGTGGGTGGTGTGTGGGTGTGTGTGTGTGTGCGTGTTTGTGAGCATGCACGTGGCGTGTGTGTGTATGTGTAGTTTATTGCTTGTGTCTTCGATGCAGCAGATAGATCAGGTAGCGTGAGCTCAGGAAATACTTAATGAAATAGGATTTAGACGCAAGCGCACACACTAGCCACTATGAAATCTCATTAATGTGTATTACTCTATTTGTGGGAGGATTTAGTTTTGAGAATATTATATTAAAAACTAATCTGGCTGCTTTCAGACAATTATTTGTCTTTATCCTGCACATTAGAACAGACCTCTTTCAAATTTAAACTCTGAGTCAATGTTTGGGGCGGCAGGTAGCCTAGTGGTAAGAGTGTTGGGCCAGTAACCCAAAGGTTGTTGGACTGAATCCCTGAGCTGACAAGGTAAAAATCTGTCATTCTGCACCTGAACAAGGCATAACCCACTGTTCCTAGGCCGCCATTGTAAATAATAATTTGTCCATAACTGACCTGCCTAGTTAAAAAAAGGTATAAAAAAATGTGGGATCGTCCGATTATGATGGCATTAGTGACTATCCTATCACTATCTGATGAGAAATGCTGTGTGTGTGTGTGTGTGTGTGTGTGTCGCCAGGTCATCTGCCAGTTAATTCAGCTGTGGTCTCTCCAGCCCCATGGACTCCTGCTCTGTCACCACAAAGAGGTTATGTTTACTTAAGTACAGACTCTGACCATGACATAACTACAACTCTGTGTGTGTGATATACCTCAACAATGGCTACAGCTGAACAGCTTCTATAGCTCAACAAGGGCTACAGCTGAACAGCGGCTATAGCTCAACAGTGTCTATAGGTGAACAGCGGCAATAGCTCAACAATGGCTATAGCTCAACAATAGCTATACCTCAACAACAGCTTTGGCTCAACAATAGGTATAGCTCAACAACAGCTATAGCTCAACAATGGCTATACCTCAACAGCTATAGCTCAACAATGGGTAAATCTCAACAAAAGGTATAGCTCAATAATAGGTAAAGCTCAACAATAGGTATAGCTCAACAACAGCTATAGCTCAACAATGGGTAAATCTCAACAAAAGGTATAACTCAACAATATCTATAGCTCAACAATGGCTATAGCTCAACAATGGCTATAGCTCAACAATGGCTATATCTCCACAATGGCTGTAGCTCAACAATGGCTGTAGCTCAACAATGGCTATATCTCAACAATAGCTATAGCTCAACAAAGGCTATAGCTCTACAATAGCTATAGCTCAACAATTGGTATAACTCAACAATAGCTATAGCTCAACAATGACTATATTTCAACAATGGTTATAGCTCAACAATGGCTATATCCCCACACTGGCTATAGCTCAACAATGGCTATAGGTGAACAGCGGCTATAGCTCAACAAGGGCTATAGCTGAACAGGGGCTACAGCTCAACAGTGGCTATAGCTCAACAATAGCTATAGATCAACAATGGCTATAGTCCAACAATGTCTATAGCTCAACAATAGCTATAGATCAACAATAGCTATAGCTCAAGAATAGGTATAGCACAACAACAGCTATAGCTCAACAATGGCTATAGCTCAACAATAGCTATAGCTCAACAATGGGTAAAGCTCAACAATAGGTATAGCTCAACAATAGCTATAGCTCAACAATAGCTACAGCTCAACAATGAATATAGCTCAACAATGAATATAGCTCAACAATGGCTATATCTCAACCATGGATTTAGTGCAACAATGACTACATCTCTACAATGGCTGTAGCTCAACAATGACTATATCTCAACAACAGCTATAGCTCAACAAAGGATGTAGCTCAACAATAGCTATATCTCAACAATAGCTATAGCTGAACAATGACTATATCACCACAATAGCTATATCTCAACAATGACTATATCTCAACAATAGCTATACCTCAACAATAGCTATATCTCAACAATAGCTGTAACGGTTTTCATATAGTGAAGGAGAGTCGGACCAAACTGCAGCGTGTCGATTGCGATCCATGTTTATTTAAACAAACGTAAACACGACTAAACACGAACACTACAAACAATAAACGAAACCCGAAAACAGCCTATACTTGTGTCAACTAACATCAAACAAGGACATCAAGACACTCAGGACAATCACCCACGACAAACTCAAAGAATATGGCTGCCTAAATATGGTTCCCAATCAGAGACAACGATAAGCACCTGCCTCTGATTGAGAACCACTCCAGACAGCCATAGACCTTGCTAGACAACCCACTAAGCTACAATCCCAATACCACCACCAAAACCCCAAGACAAACACACCACAATTACAAAAACCCCATGCCACACCCTGGCCTGACCAAATACATAAAGATAAACACAAAATACTTTGACCAGGGCGTGACAATAGCTATAACTCAACAATAGCTATATCTCAACAATAGCTATATCTCAACAATAGCTATAACTCAACAATAGCTATATCTCAACAATAGCTATACCTCAACAATAGCTATATCTCAACAATAGCTATATCTCAACAATAGCTATATCTCAACAATAGCTATAGCTCTACAACAGCTATAGCCAGGAGCAACATAAACATTCTGAACTGTATGAGCACAAGTGTGTGTCTTCTTAAAATGTTGTGTGAATATGAGTTTCTGTTTTTTTAAGGCTTGTATTGGAATGGAACATAATGTGTGTGTGTGGGTACGTACAGTTGAAGTCGGAAGTTTACATACATCTTAGCCAAATACATTTATACTCAGTTTTTCACAATTCCAGACGTTTAATCCCAGTAAAAATCCCCTGTTTTAGGTCAGTTAATAGGATCACCACTTTATTTTAAGAATGTGAAATGTCAGAATAATAGCAGAGAGAATGATTTATTTCAGCTTTTATTTATTTCACATTCCCAGTGGGTCAGAAGTTTACATACACTCAATTAGTATTTGGTAGCATTGCCTTTAAATTGTTTAACTTGGGTCAAACCTTTTGGAAAGCCTTCCACAAGCTTCCCACAATAAGTGGGGTGAATTTTGGCCCATTCCTCCTGACAGCTGGTGTAACTGAGTCAGGTTTGTATGCCTTCTTGCTCGCACACGCTTTTTCAGTTCTGCCCAAAAATGTTCTATGGTATTGAGGTCAGGGCTTTCTGATGGCCATTATGGCCAAACAGTTCTATTTTTGTTTCATCAGACCGGAGGACATTTCTCCAAAAAGTACGATCTTTGTCCCCATGTGCAGTTGCAAACCGTAGTCTGGCTTTTTTATGGCAGTTTTGGAGCAGTGGCTTCTTCCTAGCTGAGTGGCCTTTCAGGATATGTCGATATAGGACTCGTTTTATTGTGGATATTGATACTTTTGTACCTGTTTCCTCCAGCATCTTCACAAGGTCCTTTGCTGTTGTTCTGGGATTGATTTTCACTTTTCGCACCAAAGTACATTCATCTCTAGGAGACAGAACACATCTCCTTCCTGAGCGGTATGACGGCTGCATGGTCCAATGGTGTTTATACTTGCGTACTATTGTTTGTACAGATAAACGTGGTACCTTCAGGCGTTTGGAAATTGCTCCCAAGGATGAACCAGACTTGTGGAGGTCTACAGTTTTTTTCTTGGCTGATTTGTGAGTATAATAGAACCTATGTAGCAGGCGAATCCCCAAGGAAAAACCATGCAGATTTTTTTGAGGTCACTCTCTTTTCAATGAGTTTTCTTTGCGAATCCAGATTTCTAAGGGACCTTCTTGCAGTTCCTACCACTTCCGCTTGATGTCACCAGTCTTTAGAAATTGGTTGAGGTTTTTCCTTTGTGTAATAAAGAAGTAGCCCTGTTCAAAACGAGGGTCACTTCATGTGTACCTTTTGATAGAGGCGTGTAACCAGAAAGTAGCGTCAGTTTGTTTTACTCCTGTATTGAACACAGATCATCCCGTCTTCAATTTTATCTATTATTTACGCAAAAAAATACCTAAAGTTGTATTACAAAAGTAGTTTGAAATGTTTTGGCAATGTTTACAGGTAACCTTTGAGATATTTTGTAGTCACGTTGCATAAGTTGGAACCAGTGTTTTTCTGGATCAAACACGCCAAATAAATTGACATTTTGTATATATATCGACGGAATTAATCGAACAAAAGGACCATTTGTGATGTTTATGGGACATATTGGAGTGCCAACAGAACAAGCTCGTCAAAGGTAATATTTTTATTTCTGCGTTTTGTGTCACGCCTGCAGGGTTGAAATATGCTTTCTCTCTTTGTTTACTATGGTGCTATTCTCAGATAATAGCATTGTTTTCTTTCGTCGAAAAGCCTTTTTGAAATCTGACATGTTGGCTGGATTCACAACACGTGTAGCTTTAATATTGTGTCTTACATGTGTGATTTCATGAAAGTTTGATTTTTGTAGTAATTTGTTTGAATTTGGCGTTCTGCATTTTCTCCGGCTTTTGGCCAGCTGGGACGCTAGCGTCCCACATATCCCACAGAGGTTAACAAGAAAATTGTGGAGTGGCTGAAAAACTAGTTTTAATGACTCCAACCTAAGTGTATGTTATCCTCCGACATCAACTGTACCTTCGTGTGTGTGCCAGTGTACCCGAGAGCTGCTGCAGGGGTGGAGAGTTGCAGCGGCTTCACTCCACAACAATAAAAGGAAAGGAGGCCTTTTCAAATGTCACCAAGAGAATTATCATCTGTGCAAGACTAATCTCACCCTAATCCCTTGGGAGGGAGGGAGGGAGGGAGGGAGGGAGGGAGGGAGGGAGGGAGGGAGGGAGGGAGAGGAGGAGAGGAGGAGGAGGGAGAGGGAGGGAGGGAGGGAGGGAGGGAGGGAGGGAGGGAGGGAGGGAGGGAGGGAGGGAGGGAGGGAGGGGGAGGAGGGAGGAGAGGAGGGAGGAGGAGAGGGAGGGAGGGAGGGAGGGAGGGAGGGAGGGAGGGAGGGAGGGAGGGAGGGAGGAGAGGGAGGGAGGGAGGGAGGGAGGGAGGGAGGGAGGAGAGGAGAGGAGGAGGAGGGAGGGAGGGAGGGAGGGAGGGAGGGAGGGAGGGAGGGAGGGAGGGAGGGAGGGAGGGAGGGAGGGAGGGAGGGAGAGCAGTGGCAGTGAGAACAGAGATGGAGAGAGAGGTGAATGTAAGAGAACAGTAAGAACAGAGATATGGTCCATCTCTACAAGGCAGCAGTCCCCAACTTTACCAGGACTCTGAATGATATCACGCTCCACCACAGCCCCTGCACCTCACATTTGAGCAACAGAGAAAAAGACACCCTGCTCAGACTTACGAGACACCCTCCCAGAACTGGGAGACCCCCCTAGAGGACCCGCACCAAGAGGATCCACACCAAGAGGACCTACACCAAGGCCACAGCACCACCACCCACATCCCCAACCCAACCAGTCGACCCCTACCCAAACAAACCCTACCACCACTTATAAAGGTCCACCCATATCAGTCGTATGCCATGTCTGCCCCTGCAGCAAGGACCTCTACATGACAGCCACACATATGACCAGGCTGTGAGCAGAGCAACATGCCCAACCCTCGCCCAAGCCCCATCCTGCGATCTAAGAGGTATGTATCAGATACTCAACATGCTCTGCTTACACCAACTGTAATGGTCAGAGCCATAACCACTCAAAAACAACACTAGACACTATGGTACACAAAGCTTTTACTATGTCATTCTGGAATATACAAGGTCTGACGTCATCTGCCTTTGGCCTAAAGAGCAGGAACCCGGACTTCATCAAAGAAATTGAAAATACAGATGTTGTCATCCTACAAGAAACATGGTATAGAGGAGACGGACCCACTGGTTGCCCTCTAAGTTACAGAGAGCTGGTAGTCCCATCCACCAAACTACCAGGTGTGAAACAGAGAAGACACTCAGGGGGCATGCTAATTTGCGATAGAGCAGACCTAACCAACTCCATTAAATTATTAAAAACAGGAACACTTTACATCTGGCTAGAAATGTATAAGGAAATGATCTCAACAGAGAAAAATGTCCTCATGTGTGCTACCTATATCCCCCCAATAGAATCCCCACGCTTTAACGATAACACATTCACCTTCCTTGAGGGGGAGATCAACAATTTCCAGGCCCAGGGACATATACTAGTCTGTGGAGATCTAAGTTCCAGATCTAGACAAGAACCTGACACCCTCAGCACACAGGGGGACAAACACCAACCTGGAGGTGACAGCATTCCCTCCCAAATATGCCCCCCTAGACACAGCTATGACAAAACAACCAACAAAAAACAGGTCACAGCTCCTGCAGCTCTGTCGTGGGATGGGTCTGTACATTGTCCATGGCAGGCTTCGTGGATCCTCCTATGGTAGGCACACCTACAGCAAATGCCTGGGCAGTAGTACTGTAGATGACTTTATCAGACTCACAATCAGCCCACTGACACCCCTATCAGATCACAGCAAAATCCAACTCTACTTGAAGAGAGCAATACTCAGTCATGAGGCATCAAAGCAAAAGGAACTGAATAATATTAAGAACTACAATAGATGGAAAGAACGTTTTGTAGAAAACTACCAAAAAACAATTAGGCAACAACAAATTCAAAGCCTTCTAAACAACTTCCTGGACAAAACTTTTCACTGTGATAGTGCTGGTGTAAACCTGGCAGTAGATCACCTAAACAGTATATTTGACCTCTCATCTTCCTTGTCAAATCAAAAAAATTCAAGCAGACAAGCTAAGAAAATTAACAACAATGGCAAATAGTTTGATGAAGAATGCAGAACCCTAAGAAAGGAATTGAATAACCTGTCCAACCAAAAACATAGAGACACAGAAAACCTGAGCACACGCCTTCACAATGGGGAATCACTAAAACATTACAGAAATACACCATGGAAAAAGAAGGAACAGCACGTCAGAAATCAGATCAATGTAAATGAAGAATCCACAGACTCAAACCACTTCTGGGAAAATGGGAAAACACTAAGCAACAACAACACGAAGAGTTATCTATCCAAAATGGAGATGTATGGACAAACCACTTCTCCAATCTTTTTGGCTCTATAACAAAGAAAAAACACAAACACAAACAGAGCCCCAGGACAGCAACACAATTAGACCAAACCAAATCATGAGAAAACTCAAATATAATTACTTGACAAATTGGAAAGAATTAACACAACTACAGAGCAAACTAGAATGCAATTTGGCCATAAACAGTGAGTACACAGAGCCATATGTTTCCCATGACAAAAACGCAATTTGAATTGAATTGAGAGAGTTGAGAGAAAGAGAACAGTGTGAACAGAGAGAGGTGAGAGAAAGAGAACAGTGTGAACTGAGAGAGTTGAGAGAAAGAGAACAGTGTGAACTGAGAGAGGAGAGAAAGAGGTGAGAGAAAGAGAACAGTGTGAACTGAGAGAGGTGAGAGAAAGAGAACAGTGTGAACAGAAAGAGGTGAGAGAAAGAGAACAGTGTGAACTGAGAGAGTTGAGAGAAAGAGAACAGTGTGAACTGAGAGAGTTGAGAGAAAGAGAACAGTGTGAACTGAGAGAGGTGAGAGAAAGAGAACAGTGTGAACTGAGAGAGGTGAGAGAAAGAGAACAGTGTGAACAGAAAGAGGTGAGAGAAAGAGAACAGTGTGAACTGAGAGAGGTGAGAGAAAGAGAACAGTGTGAACAGAAAGAGGTGAGAGAAAGAGAACAGTGTGAACAGAAAGAGGTGAGAGAAAGAGAACAGTGTGAACTGAGAGAGGTGAGAGAAAGAGAACAGTGTGAACTGAGAGAGGTGAGAGAAAGAGAACAGTGTGAACTGAGAGAGGTGAGAGAAAGAGAACAGTGTGAACAGAGAGAGGTGAGAGAAAGAGAACAGTGTGAACAGAAAGAGGTGAGAGAAAGAGAACAGTGTGAACTGAGAGAGTTGAGAGAAAGAGAACAGTGTGAACAGAGAGAGGTGAGAGAAAGAGAACAGTGAGAACAGAAAGAGGTGAGAGAAAGAGAACAGTGTGAACTGAGAGAGGTGAGAGAAAGAGAACAGTGAGAACAGAGAGAGGTGAGAGAAAGAGAACAGTGTGAACTGAGAGAGGTGAGAGAAAGAGAACAGTGAGAACAGAAAGAGGTGAGAGAAAGAGAACAGTGTGAACTGAGAGAGGTGAGAGAAAGAGAACAGTGAGAACAGAGAGAGGTGAGAGAAAGAGAACAGTGTGAACTGAGAGAGGTGAGAGAAAGAGAACAGTGAGAACAGAAAGAGGTGAGAGAAAGAGAACAGTGTGAACTGAGAGAGGTGAGAGAAAGAGAACAGTGTGAACAGAGAGAGGTGAGAGAAAGAGAACAGTGTGAACAGAAAGAGGTGAGAGAAAGAGAACAGTGTGAACTGAGAGAGGTGAGAGAAAGAGAACAGTGTGAACAGAAAGAGGTGAGAGAAAGAGAACAGTGTGAACTGAGAGAGGTGAGAGAAAGAGAACAGTGTGAACAGAAAGAGGTGAGAGAAAGAGAACAGTGTGAACAGAAAGAGGTGAGAGAAAGAGAACAGTGTGAACAGAAAGAGGTGAGAGAAAGAGAACAGTGTGAACAGAAAGAGGTGAGAGAAAGAGAACAGTGTGAACAGAGAGAGGTGAGAGAAAGAGAACAGTGTGAACAGAAAGAGGTGAGAGAAAGAGAACAGTGTGAACAGAAAGAGGTGAGAGAAAGAGAACAGTGTGAACAGAGAGAGGTGAGAGAAAGAGAACAGTGTGAACAGAGAGAGGTGAGAGAAAGAGAACAGTGAAAAGAGAGAGATGGACAGAGAGGTGAGAGAAAGAGAACAGTGAGAAGAGAGAGATGGACAGAGAGGTGAGAGAAAGAGAACAGTGTGAACAGAGAGAGGTCAGAGAAAGAGAACAGTGTGAACAGAGGTGGAGAGAGAGGTGAGAGAAAGAGAACAGTGTGAACAGAAAGAGGTGAGAGAAAGAGAACAGTGTGAACAGAAAGAGGTGAGAGAAAGAGAACAGTGTGAACAGAAAGAGGTGAGAGAAAGAGAACAGTGTGAACTGAGAGAGGTGAGAGAAAGAGAACAGTGTGAACAGAGGTGGAGAGAGAGGTGAGAGAAAGAGAACAGTGTGAACAGAAAGAGGTGAGAGAAAGAGAACAGTGTGAACAGAGAGAGGTGAGAGAAAGAGAACAGTGTGAACAGAAAGAGGTGAGAGAAAGAGAACAGTGTGAACAGAAAGAGGTGAGAGAAAGAGAACAGTGTGAACAGAAAGAGGTGAGAGAAAGAGAACAGTGTGAACAGAGAGAGGTGAGAGAAAGAGAACAGTGTGAACAGAAAGAGGTGAGAGAAAGAGAACAGTGTGAACAGAAAGAGGTGAGAGAAAGAGAACAGTGTGAACAGAAAGAGGTGAGAGAAAGAGAACAGTGTGAACAGAGAGAGGTGAGAGAAAGAGAACAGTGTGAACAGAGAGAGGTGAGAGAAAGAGAACAGTGAAAAGAGAGAGATGGACAGAGAGGTGAGAGAAAGAGAACAGTGAGAAGAGAGAGATGGACAGAGAGGTGAGAGAAAGAGAACAGTGTGAACAGAGAGAGGTCAGAGAAAGAGAACAGTGTGAACAGAGGTGGAGAGAGAGGTGAGAGAAAGAGAACAGTGTGAACAGAAAGAGGTGAGAGAAAGAGAACAGTGTGAACAGAAAGAGGTGAGAGAAAGAGAACAGTGTGAACAGAAAGAGGTGAGAGAAAGAGAACAGTGTGAACAGAAAGAGGTGAGAGAAAGAGAACAGTGTGAACAGAAAGAGGTGAGAGAAAGAGAACAGTGTGAACAGAGAGAGGTGAGAGAAAGAGAACAGTGTGAACAGAAAGAGGTGAGAGAAAGAGAACAGTGTGAACTGAGAGAGGTGAGAGAAAGAGAACAGTGTGAACAGAAAGAGGTGAGAGAAAGAGAACAGTGTGAACTGAGAGAGGTGAGAGAAAGAGAACAGTGTGAACTGAGAGAGGTGAGAGAAAGAGAACAGTGTGAACTGAGAGAGGTGAGAGAAAGAGAACAGTGTGAACTGAGAGAGGTGAGAGAAAGAGAACAGTGTGAACAGGAGATGGAGAGAGAGGTGAGAGAAAGAGAACAGTGTGAACTGAGAGAGGTGAGAGAAAGAGAACAGTGTGAACTGAGAGAGGTGAGAGAAAGAGAACAGTGTGAACAGAGAGAGGTGAGAGAAAGAGAACAGTGTGAACAGAAAGAGGTGAGAGAAAGAGAACAGTGTGAACTGAGAGAGGTGAGAGAAAGAGAACAGTGTGAACAGAAAGAGGTGAGAGAAAGAGAACAGTGTGAACTGAGAGAGTTGAGAGAAAGAGAACAGTGTGAACAGAAAGAGGTGAGAGAAAGAGAACAGTGTGAACTGAGAGAGGTGAGAGAAAGAGAACAGTGTGAACAGAGAGAGGTGAGAGAAAGAGAACAGTGTGAACAGAAAGAGGTGAGAGAAAGAGAACAGTGTGAACAGAAAGAGGTGAGAGAAAGAGAACAGTGTGAACTGAGAGAGGTGAGAGAAAGAGAACAGTGTGAACTGAGAGAGGTGAGAGAAAGAGAACAGTGTGAACTGAGAGAGGTGAGAGAAAGAGAACAGTGTGAACTGAGAGAGGTGAGAGAAAGAGAACAGTGTGAACTGAGAGAGGTGAGAGAAAGAGAACAGTGTGAACTGAGAGAGGTGAGAGAAAGAGAACAGTGTGAACAGGGAGATGGAGAGAGAGGTGAGAGAAAGAGAACAGTGAGAAGACTGAAATGGAAAGAGGTCAGAGACAGAGAACAGTGAAAACAGAGAGATGGAGAGAGAGGTGAATATATATCTACAGTGGCTATAGCTCAACAGTGTCTATAGCTCAACAGTGGCTATATCTCAACATGTATATAGCTCAACAATAGCTATAGCTCAACAATGACTATATATCAACAGTGGCTTTAACGCAACAATGGCTATAGCCCAACAATAGCTATAGCTCAACAATGACTATATCTCAACAATGGCTATAGCTCAACAATAGCTATAGCTCAACAATAGCTATAGCTCAACAATGGCTATAGCTCAACAATGGCTATAGCTCAACAATGGCTATAGCTCAACAATACCTATAGCTCAACAATGACTATATCTCAACAATGGGTAAAGCTCAACAAAAGCTATATCTCAACAATAGCTATAGCTCAACAACGGCTATAGCTCAACAATGGCTATAGCTCAACAATGGCTATAGCTCAACAATAGCTATATCTTTACAGTAGCTATAGCTCTACAGTAGTTATAGCTCAACAATGGCTATAGCTCAACAATAGCTATAGCCAGGAGCCCACTCTATACCACTCATTACCGATAGGCTCACTCTATACCACTCATTACCGATAGGCTCACTCTATACCACTCATTACCGTTATACAACATAAATATTCAGAACTGTTTGTGGGTTTTCAGACTCCCAACACAATTGAAGATTGGTTCTGACCAGGGAACAATGCATAGGAAACAGAACTTTTCAGACCCAGAGCTACATAGCAGGCATCTATTATTTCTCTTGGCACGTACACAGTGTCTAGTACATTCTGAATCACGTTATCTCCATGCACGTACACAGGCACCCATCTCACTTCAATTAGAGACACAAATATGTATTTATTCCACATAATGAGGGGAATTAATTGAATTGAGTATCACGAAAATGGCCTGATTTGATTATGCCATAGGAAGAACAACCTAATTAATGAGGAATTGCTCTCTTTTTTACGCATCGCTAATGGAGTCTCTGGATACATGTAGTGTCATGTCAACCAGAGAGGAAACAATATTATCCCGACACACTAGCAAACACAAACAAACACACACACACACACGTGCGTGCCTGCTAATCAATCATAAATCACGCTATTACTGTCTACGAATAAAATTATCTGACAATCCCTTCCATCTTTATTCCTGCAACGCAAAGCCAGCCAATCAAAACAACTTCCCATTCAAAAATCCTTCCAATAAGAAAGCCACCCACTAATCAGAAGCCTACCAATAGCCAAGGGCATCACAATAACCAAAAGCATCTCAATAAAATTCCATCTCATTACGCAATCACCCAAAACATAATCATAAACAAGCATTAACTATTTTATGTAGCATGGGCCCCAGCGTATATTATTATTATGATTCCTTCATGAGAAGTGGTTAGGGTTATTGTTATTCACAGTCACACATGGACACATTTAACTGTACCCGTGTCATTGAGTTGTGAAATCAACTCATCAGAAAAAAAGAATGGAGAGAGAGCGATGAAGAGAGAAAGAAAGAGAGAGACAGAGAGAGAGAGAAAAAGAGAGTGATAAAGAGAAAGATGGAGACAGAGAAAGAGAAAGAAAAGAGCCAGAAAAGAGGTAAAAAGAGAGATAGAAAGAGAAAAAAGAGAGAGATAAAAAGAGAAAAAGAGAGAGATGGAGAGAAAGAGAAAGAAAAGAGAAAGAAAAGAGGTAAAAAGAGAGAGCGAAAAAGAGAGAAAAGAGAGAGATAGAAAGAGAAAAAGAGAGAGAGAGATGGAGAGAGAAAAAGAGATAGATGGAGAGAGAGAAAAGAGTGAAAAAGAGAGAGGGATGGAGAGAAAAAAGAGAGCGATGAGAGAGAGATGAGAGAGAGAGAAAAAAGAGACGGAGAGAGAGAGAGAGAAAAAAGAGAGCGATGGAGAGAGAAAAAGAGATAGCGATGAGAGAGAGAGAAAAAAGAGAGCGATAGAGAGAGAAAAAGAGATAGATGAGAGAGAAAAAGAGAGAGAGATGAGAGAGAGAGAAAAAAGAGACGGAGAGAGAGATGGAGAGAGAAAATGAGAGAGAGATGAGAGAGAGAGAAAAAAGAGACGGAGAGAGAGATGGAGAGAGAAAGGGAGAGAGAAAAGAGAAAAAAATGAGAAAAAATTAGAGTTGGAGAGAGAGAAAAGAGAGAGAAAATGAGAAAGATGAGAGAGTGAAAAAGAGAGAGAAAAGAGAGAGAAAAAGAGAGAGAAAAGAGAGAGAAAAGAGAGAGAAAAGAGAGAGAAACATAGTTGTCACGCCCTGGTCTCGCCCTGACATGGGGTTATTTTGTGTTGTGTTGTGGTATTGGGGGTTTTAGTAGGGATTGGGATTGTGGCTGAGTAGGGGTGTCTAGCATAGTCTATGGCTGCTTGAGGTTCTCAATCAGAGTCAGGTGATTCTCGTTGTCTCTGATTGGGAACCATATTTAGGTAGCCTGGGTTTCACTGTGTGTTTGTGGGTGATTGTTCCTGTCTTTGTGTTTGCACCAGATAGGGCTGTTTCGGTTTTCATTATTTCATTTTGTTAGTTTTGTAGTTTCTGTATGTATAGGTTTTTCCTTCATTAAAATATATCATGAATCATCATCACGCTGCATTTTGGTCCGATCCTTGTTCTACCTCTTCGTCAGAGGAGGAGATAGAAGAGAGCCGTTACAATAGTGAGACAAAGGGAAATTGAGAAAGATGGAGAGAGAGAAAAGAGAGAGAAAAGGAGAGAGATGAGAGAGAAATTGTGAGAAATGGAGAGAGAAAAAAAGAGAAAGAGAGAGAAAAAGAAAGAGATGAAAGAAAAAGAGAGATATGAGAGAGAGAAAAAGAGAGATATGAGAGAGAAAAATAGACTGAGATGGAGAGAAAAAAAGAAAGTGAGAAAGGCCTCTGAAGATTTCCCAGCGTGGAGATTGATTATATATATATTTACTATATTTTTTAAAAACTTTTATTTAACTAGGCAAGTCAGATGAGAACAATTTCTTATTTACAATGATGGCCTAACCTGGCCAAACCAGGACGATGCTGGGTCAATTGTGGGACTCCCAATCACAGCCGGATGTGATAAAGTCCAGATTTGAACCAAGGACTTGTGAGACTCTTGCACTGAGATGCAGTAATGTAGACCACTGCACCACTTGGAATCCCCAATATTATTTGTTGTGAAGTTTATTTGAATTAGGAAGTCTGTCTTTTCTAATAGTTCTGTAGAGAGACACACTGTATGGATAGAACACATTGAAAATAGTTACAGCCAGCAATACATTACAGTGTGTCTGTATCAACTCAGCTGTAAAGTGAAGATCAGATGTCTGCTGAAAGGCTCACAGAAGCAATTTCACACAGGTCACACATGGTACAATACATGTAGGTCAGAGATAGTGCACGTGCCCAGGACACTTAGAAAATAACACTAAAGCTGTACACTGTGTCTCTGATGCAATCAATTTAATCGATTCCAACATTTTGGAAGCTATGCTGCCTTTATCAAGGTTTCATGTGCATTTTCCCCTGCCCGGAGCACCTTGATCCGTCCCCCTAAACCCAGCCCATACCCCCTAACCCCTGTAGAGACCCTCTAGTTCTTCTATTCTAGGGGTGTAATCCACTCCACCCATCAATAGGAACAGAGTAGCTAGCAGCAATGTCAGAAGAAACCCTGCTATTATAATCAGCTGCCCATGTGCTTTCCACACTCTGACATACAAACCTATACAATTCACATCCTGTTATACACAGTGGTGGAAAAAGTACCCAATTGTCCTACTTGAGTAAAAGTAAAGATACCTTGATAGAAAATGACTCAAGTAAAAGTGAAATTCACCCAGTAAAGTCAAAAAGTATTTAGTTTTATTTATACTTAAGATCAAAAGTAAATGTAATTGCAAAATTATACTTAAGTATCAAAAGAAAAAGTAAAAGTACACATTATTTCAAATTCCTTATATTAACCAAACCAGACGGCACCATTTTCGAGTTTTTTTAAATTTCCGGATAGCCAGGGGCACAGTTCAACACTCAGGCAAAATTTACAAACTAAGTATTTGTGTTTAGTGAGTCTGGCAGAGGCCGTAGTGATGACCAGGAATGTTCTCTTGTTAAGTTTGTGAATTAGAAGATTTACCTGTCCTTCTAAGCATTAAAAATGTAACGAGTACTTTTGGGTGTCAGGGAAAAAATATGGATTAAAAAGTACATGAGTTTATTTAGGAAGAAGTAAAAGTAGTCCAAAAATATAAATAGTAAAGTACAGATACCCCAAAAACTACTTAAGTAGTACTTTCAAGTATTTTTACTTAAGTACTTTACACAACTGATTGTATACAGTCCGATACATCGATAGCAAACATTGCCATGGGTAAATATCCAGTTAACCTCTCCTCTATCTATCACTACAAGTGATAGGTTCTCTCACCCTATAAAGGTTCTCTCACCCTCCTTTCTTTTTACACTCTCCTTTTTAATCTCCTTCTCTTTATTCTATTCAAAGCCCTACCCCCCCACTCTCTTCTCCCCTCTCTTTTTCAGATTCAATTCAAAGGGCTTTATTGGCATGGGAAACATGTTTAGGTTGCCAAAGCAAGTGAAATAGATAATATACAAAAGTGAAATAAACAGTAAAAAATGTATAGTAAAGAGAAAACTCACAAAAGTTCCAGAATAATAAAGATATTTCAAATGTCATATTATGTCTATATATAGTGCTATAAAGATGTGCAAGTACAAAAGGGAAAATAAATAACCATAAATATGGGTTGTATTTACAATGGTGTTTGTTCTTCACTGGTTGCCCTTTTCTTGTGGCAACAGGTAACACATCTTGCTGCTGTGATGGCACACTGTGGTATTTCACCCAGTAGATATGGGAGTTTATCAAAATTGGATTTGTTTTCAAATTCTGTGTGGATCTGTGTAATCTGAGGGAAATATGTCTCTAATTTGGTCATACATTTGGCAGGAGGTTAGGAAGTGCAGCTCAGTTTCCACCTCATTTTGTGGGCAGTGTGCACATAGCCTGTCTTCTCTTGAGAGCCAGGTCTGCCTTCGGCGGGCCTCTCTCAAAAGCAAGGCTATGCTCACTGAGTCTGTACATAGTCAAAGCTTTCCTTAAGTTTGGGTCAGTCACAGTGGTCAGGTATTCTGCCACTGTGTACTCTCTGTTTAGGGCCAAATAGCATTCCAGTTTGCTCTGTTTCTTTGTTGATTTTTGATGATTTGGTTGGGTTGGGTCTTATGATTTGGTTGGGTCTAACTGTGTTGCTGTCCTGGGGCTCGGTGGGGTCTATTTGTGTTTGTGAACAGACCCCAGGACCAGCTTGCTTAGGGGACTCTTCTCCAGGTTTATCTCTATGTAGGTGATGGCTTTGTTATGGACGTTTTGAGGCGGCAGGGTAGCCTAGTGGCTATAACGTTGGACTAGTAACCAAAAGGTTGCAAGTTCAAATCCCCCAGCTGACAAGGTACAAATCTGTCATTCTACCCCTGAACAGGCAGGTAACCCACTGTTCCTAGGCTGTCATTGAAAATAAGAATTTGTTCTTAACTGACTTGCCTAGTAAAATAAAATTAGCTTCCTTTTAGGTGGTTGTAGAATTTAACGTCTCTTTTCTGGATTGAGATCATTAGCGGGTATCAGCCTAAATCTGCTCTGCATGCGTTATTTGGTGTTTTACAACGTACACAGGAGGATATTTCTGCTGAATTACGCATGCAGACCTTTTTTGGAACACCATTATTTCTGTCTTACTGAGACTTACTGTCAGGGCCCAGGTCTGACAGAATCTGTTCAGAATATCTAGGTGCTGCTGTAGGCCCTCCTTGGTTGGTGACAGAAGCACCAGATCATTAGAAAACAGTAGACATTTGACTTTAGATTCTAGGAGGGTGAGGCCAGGTGCTGCAGACTGTTCTAGTTCCCTCGCCAATTTGTTGATATATATGTTGAAGAGGGTGGGGCTTAAGCTGCAACACTGTCTCACCCCACGGCCCTGTGGTAAGAAATGTATGTTTTTTGCCCATTTTAACCGCACACTTGTTTGTGTGTATGGATTTTATAATGTTGTACGCTTTTCCCCCAACCCCACTTTCCATCCATTTGTATAGCAGACCCTCATGCCAAATTGAGTCAAAAGCATGACAAGGCTGTTTTGGTTTGTTTGTTTGTCAATTAGGGTGTGCAGGGTGAATACGTGGTCTGTCGTATGGTAATTTGGTAAAATGCCAATTTGACATTTGCTCAGTACATTGTTTTCATTGAGGAAATGTATGAGTCTGCTGTTAATAATAAGGCAAAGAATTTTCCCAAGGTTGTTGTTGTAATACATGTATCACTAGCCACTTTAACTATGCCACTTTGTTTACATACTCATCTCATATGTATATACTGTACTCGATATCAGCTACTGTATCTTGCCTATGCTGCTCTGTACCATCACTCATTCATATATCCTTATGTACATATTCTTTATCCCCTTACACTGTGTATAAGACAGTAGTTTTGGAATTGTTAGTTAGATTACTTGTTGGTTATTACTGCATTGTCGGAACTAGAAGCACAAGCATTTCGCTACACTCGCATTAACATCTGCTAACCATGTGTATGTGACAAATAAAATTTGATTTGATTTGATTTGATTTGATTTGACGCATATCCCACGGTAGTTATTCGGGTCAAATTTCTCTCCACTTTTGTGGATTTGAGGTGATTAGTCTTTGCTTCCAAATACTGGGGAAGATGCCAGAGCTGAGGATGATGTTAAAAAGTTTAAGTACAACCAATCATATTTTGTGGTTTGTATATTTATAATTTAATTTAGAATACCATCAACATCCCAGGCATTTTTCGATTGTAGGATTTGTATTTTGTCCTGTAGTTCATTCAAACTCTGTGCCACTCAGGAGCACGAGTACAGGACATAACAAGGCTGCTTCCGACTTTTCTATCACAGATGACAGGAACTGACACTGTCATAGTCCATGTGGGGTCAAACGACATCAGGAGGGCTTGCTCGGCACATCGGATAATTGATAGTAACCGGAAAGGTTGCAAGTTCAAATCCACGAGCTGGCAAGGTACAAATCTGTCAATCTGCCTATGAACAGGCAGTTAACCCACTGTTCCTAGGCCAACATTGAAAATAAGAATTTGTTCTTAACTGACTTGCCTAGTTAAATAAAGGTAAAAAATAAATTAAATTAAAAGTCTCCATAGAAACAACCAATCATTTCAGGTCCAGTACCATCGTTGGGCCGCAGGTATGAAAGATTCAGCAGGCTACTGGCATTACACATCTGACAAAAATATTATTGTAGCTCTGCTGGAGTCACTTTTATAGATAACTTTGACACCTTCTGGAAACAGAAGATACAGGAATGGCAGAGTCCTTCCAAATCATCTTGGCTCCTAGACTCTTTCCACACATTTCAAGGCTGCATTGAAATAATGACAGCTCAGTTAATCCCTACCATTGTGACAATGAGTCTTTATAATGCTGCCTCAAATGTACATTATCCTAGGGGTGTTGGCAGCTGCATTATAAGTAACGTAATTTATGTCCCCCTAATTGCTCTGAATACCTTTGTTAATCCTACAGCTATTGGATGCAGCAATCATGAGCCTATAAACCAGAGATACACTGTAAGCACTGAGGCGGTGTGCACTAGTAGGAAGACCACTTTGTGCAGCTCAACCTGAACTATCAAGTCTACTTCTGATAAGATTCCCAGTAAAGCATGAAAAAATTCTGACTATCTCTGAAACTCACTTAGATAATACCTTTAATGACACAGTGGCAGAAATACATGGTTATAACATCTACCGAAAAGACAGAAATGCCAACAGAGGAGGTGTTGCGGTTTATATTCAGAATCACATTCCTGCAAAGCTTAGAGACGATCTAATGTTAAATACTGTTGAAGTAATATGGCTACAGGTTCATCTGCCTCACCTAAAGCACATTCTTGTGGGAAGCTGCTATAGACCACCAAGAGCAAACAGTCAGTATATGGATAATATGTGTGAAATGCTTGATAATGTAGGTAATATCAACAGAGAAGTATATTTTCTGGGTGATTTAAACATTGACTGGCTATCATCAAGCTGCTCATCAAGTTTGGCTATGTCAAACTGTAACCAGTGCCTGCAACATGGATCAGGTTGTCAGTCAACCTACCAGGGTAGTTACAAACATCACAGGAATGAAATCATCAACATGTATTGATCACATCTTTACTAATGCTGCAGAAATGTGCTTTAAAGCAGTATCCAAATCCATAGGATGTTGTGATCACAATATAGTAGCCATATCTAGGAAAACCAAAGTTCCAAAGGCTGGGCCTAATATAGTGTATAAGAGGTCATACAAGAAGTTTTGCAGTGATTCATATGTTGATGAAGTGAAGAATATTTGCTGGTCCGTGGTGTGTAATGAGGAGCAGCAAGACGGTGCACTTGACACATTGATGAAATAGCTTATTTCAGTTACTAATAAGCACACACCCATTAAGAAAATGACTGTAAAAACTGTTAAATCCCATTGAATTGATGAGGACTTTAAGAATTGTATGGTTGAGAGAGATGAGGCAAAAGCTATGGCAAATAAGTCTGGCAGCCCAAGTGATTGGCAAATGTACTGCAAAATAAGAAATCATGTGACTAAGCTCCCAAGTTCTCCCTAACTTTCCCTAGCTCTCGCTAACTCTCCCTAGCTCTACCTCACTCTTCATAACTTTCCCTACCTCTCCCTATCTCTACCTAGCTCTCCCTAACTCCCCCTCACTCTCATTAATTCTCCCTAATTCTCCCTAAATCTCCCTAAATCCACCATCCAGATGAGGGAGAGTGTAAAACACACTCATAGACACGGACAAACACATACACACGGACACGCAAACACATTTAGAAGGTAAGTTGAGAATGAAATAAACCTTCCTTGGAGTATTCAATATCTGAGTGTGTGTGTGTGTGTGTGTGTGTGTGTGTGTGTGTGTGTGTATGTGTGTGTGTGTGTGTGTGTGTGTGTGTGTGTGTGTGTGTGTGTGTGTGTGTGTGTGTGTGTGTGTGTGTGTGTGTGTGTGTGTGTGTGTGTGTGTGTGTGTGTGTGTGTGTGTGTGAATAAGTGAGTGAGAAGAGAGAAAGAGAAAATGAATGTAACTGTTTGTGTAACATGTATTAGTGTGTCAGAGTTTCCTCACTCAGATTTGAGATGCCACTACATAATGCAGCATCTCTGCACTCTAGTCTTGAAATATTGAGATTAAATATTGAAATGTTGAAATTGCAGCTCTGAACGGCAAAATGGAGGCGTAAACACAGCTGAAAGAAGAAAAGGGTGAACTCAGATATGGGGAGTGTGATCTTCAGTGTGTATGTGACCTCTTTATTCCCATCCACTGTCACCGTGAGAAACAGTCCTATCTGTAGCTACAGGTCACACAGATAGTTAGCAGGGCAGAGAAAAACCAGACCACAAAATAGACAACAAACTAACATCAACAACAGCAGCAAGATGGTTTGTGGAGCTCAATACTACATAGTGTCTGTGTTTAGAGCAATGGAGTTTGGGTTTGAAGGGAGAGAGTGGAATGGAGATAGGATAATAAACTTGAGGTACACAAACCCACCAACACACGCGGTAGGTTAGGAGATTTATGAGTTTGTGTGTCCCTGTGGTGTGCATGTGTGTGTGTCTGTGTGTGTCCGTGCATGTGAGTGCATACCTGCGTCAGTGCGTATGTGCGCGCGTGTGTGCGTGTGTGTGTGTGTGTGTGTGTGTGTGTGTGTGTGTGTGTGTGTGTGTGTGTGTGTGTGTGTGTGTGTGTGTGTGTGTGTGTGTGCCCTTGGACAGATATTCCAGGAGAGCTGATTAGTCGTTATCTTGTGATGTAGATAATGGTAATTATCATAGATCATGTAGATTTCCTCTCTTATCTCCTATGAGCTCAGTCTGCCCTCTCAGTGGGTGAAGCAGGGGAATGGGGTTCTGTGAGGCCCGTTAGTGGGTGAAACAGGGGAATGGGGTCCTGTGTGGCCTGTTAGTGGGTGAAACAGGGGAATGGGGTTCTGTGAGGCCCGTTAGTGGGTGAAACAGGGGAATGGGGTCCTGTGTGTGTCTGTTAGTGGGTGAAACAGGGAATGGGGTCCTGCCTGTCTGTTAGTGGGTGAAAGAGGTGAATGGGGTCCTGCGTGTCTGTTAGTGGGTGAAACAGGGGAATGGGGTCCTGTGTGTGTCTGTTAGTGGGTGAAACAGGGGAATGGGGTCCTTTGTGTATCTGTTAGTGGGTGAAACAGGGGAATGGGGTCCTGCGTGTCTGTTAGTGGGTGAAACAGGGGAATGGGGTCCTGTGTGTGTCTGTTAGTGGGTGAAACAGGGAATGGGGTCCTGTGTGGCCTGTTAGTGGGTGAAACAGGGAATGGGGTCCTGTGTGTGTCTGTTAGTGGGTGAAACAGGGAATGGGGTCCTGTGTGGCCTGTTAGTGGGTGAAACAGGGGAATGGGGTCCTTTGTGTGTCTGTTAGTGGGTGAAACAGGGGAATGGGGTCCTGCGTGTCTGTTAGTGGGTGAAACAGGGGAATGGGGTCCTGCGTGTCTGTTAGTGGGTGAAACAGGGGAATGGGGTCCTTTGTGTGTCTGTTAGCGGGTGAAACAGGGGAATGGTGTCCTGTGTGTGTCTGTATGTGACAGAGCGGGAGAATACCATTAGAGTTACACTGATATGGAGGTACATGTGGTTGACTGTATTATACAGTGTTGATGTAGATGTGGTTGACTGTATGATACAGTGTTGATATACTTGTGGTTGACTGTATGATACAGATACAGTGTTGATGTACATGTGGTTGACTGTATGATAAAGATACAGTGTTGATGTACATGTGGTTGACTGTATGATACAGTGTTGATATACATGTGGTTGACTGCATGATACAGTGTTGATGTACATGTGGTTGACTGTATGATACAGTGTTGATGTACATGTGGTTGACTGTATGATACAGATACAGTGTTGATGTACATGTGGTTGACTGTATGATACAGTGTTGATGTACATGTGGTTGACTGTATGATACAGTGTTGATGTACATGTGGTTGACTGTATGATACAGTGTTGATATTGATGTGGTTGACTGTATGATACAGTGTTGATGTACATGTGGTTGACTGTATGATACAGATACTGTGTTGATGTACATGTGGTTGACTGTATGATACAGATACAGTGTTGATGTACATGTGGTTGACTGTATGATACAGTGTTGATATTGATGTGGTTGACTGTATGATACAGTGTTGATATACATGTGGTTGACTGTATGATACAGTGTTGATGTACATGTGGTTGACTGTATGATACAGATACTGTGTTGATGTACATGTGGTTGACTGTATGATACAGATACAGTGTTGATGTGATGTGGTTGACTGTGACTGATACAGTGTTGATATTCATGTGGTTGACTGTATGATACAGTGTTGATGTACATGTGGTTGACTGTATGATACAGATACTGTGTTGATGTACATGTGGTTGACTGTATGATACAGATACAGTGTTGATGTTGATGTGGTTGACTGTATGATACAGATACTGTGTTGATGTACATGTGGTTGACTGTATGATACAGATACAGTGTTGATGTACATGTGGTTGACTGTATGATACAGTGTTGATGTACATTTGGTTGACTGTATGATACAGTGTTGATGTACATGTGGTTGACTGTATGATACAGTGTTGATGTACATGTTGTTGACTGTATGATACAGATACAGTGTTGATGTTGATGTGGTTGACTGTATGATACAGATACAGTGTTGATGTAGATGTGGTTGACTGTATGATACAGTGTTGATGTTGATGTGGTTGACTGTATGGTGCAGATACAGTGTTGATGTACATGTGGTTGACTGTATGATACAGATACAGTGTTGATGTTGATGTGGTTGACTGTATGATACAGATACAGTGTTGATGTACATGTGGTTGACTGTATGATACAGATACAGTGTTGATGTACATGTGGTTGACTGTATGATACAGATACAGTGTTGATGTACATGTGGTTGACTGTAAGATACAAATACTGTGTTGATGTACATTGTGGTTGACCGACATCATTGAGATATACAGAGAAAAGAGTCGGCCCAAGAATTGAACCCTGTGGTACCCCCATAGAGACTGCCAGAGATCCGGACAACAGGCCCTCCGATATGACACACTGAACTCTGTCTGCGAAGTAGTTGGTGAACCAGGCGAGGCAGTCATTTGAGAAACCAAGGCTATTGAGTCTGCCGATAAGCATACGGTGATTGACAGAGTCGAAAGTCTTGGCCAGGTTGATGAAGACGGCTGCAAAGTACTGTCTGTTATCTATGGTGGTTATGATATCTTTTAGTAACTTGAACATGGCTGAGGTGCACCCATGACCAGCTCGGAAACCGGATTGCACAGCGGAGAAGGTACGGTGGGATTCGAAATGGTCAGTGATCTGTTTATTAACTTGGATTTTGAAGACTTTAGAAAGGCAGGGCAGGATGGATATAGGTCTATAACAGTTTGGGTCTAGAGTGGCACCCCCTTTGAAGAGGGTGATGACCACGGCAGCTTACTGATCTTTTAGGATATTGGATGATACAAAAGAGAGGTTGAACAGACTGGTAATAGGGGTTGCAACAATGGCGGCGGATCGTTTTGGAAAGAGAGGGTCCAGATTGCCTAGCCCAGCTGATTTGTACGGGTCCAGGTTTTGCAGCTCTTTCAGAACATCTGCTATCTGAATTTGGGTGAAGGAGAAGCTGGGGAGGCTCGGGAAAGTAGCTGCGGGGGGGTTCAGAGCTGTTAGCCGGGGTTGGGGTAGCCAGGAGGAAAGCATGGCCAGCTGTAGAGAAATTCTTATGGAAATTTTCGATTATCATGGATTTCTCAGTGTTGACCTTGTTACCTAGCCTCTGCAATGGGCAGATGGGAGGAGTTGCTCTTGTTCTCCATGGACTTTACAGTGTCCCAAAACCTTTTGGAGTTAGAGCTACAGGATGCAAATTTCTAGCTAGCCTGTTCTTTCCTGACTGACTGTGTGTATTGGTTCCTGACTTCCCTGAACAGTTGCAAATTGCGGGGACTTTTCGATACTATTGCAGTTCGCCACAGGATGTTTTTTGTGCTGGTCTAGGGCAGTCACGTCTGTTCTTAGTTCTACATTTTTTGAAAGGGGCATGCTCATTTAAGATGGTGAGGAAATTACTTTTAAAGAACGACTCGACTGAAGGGATGAGGTCAATATCCTTCCAGGATACCCAGGCCAGGTCGATTAGAAAGGCCTGCTCGCAGAAGTGTTTTAGGGACCACCATGAGGGGTGGTCGTTTGACCACGGACCCATAGCAGATGCAGGAAATGAGGCAGTGATCGCTAAGATCCCCATTGAAAACAGCAGAGATGTATTTTGAGGGCAGGTTGGTCAGGATAATATCTCTGAGGGTGCCCATGTTTACAGATTTAGGGTTGTACCTGGTGGGTTCCTTGATGATTTGTGTGAGATTGAGGGCACCTATCTTAGATTGTAGGACACCCGGGGTGTTAAGCATATCCCAGTTTAGGTCACCTAACAGAACGAACTCTGAAGATAGATGAGGGGCAATCAAGCTGAGAGGGGTCTATAACAGGCGGCAACAGTGAGAGTGAGATCATGCAACAGTGAGATCATGTGACATGATAACCCGAAACACAGGGCACTAATTATATCCCACATAGTAATTCGCTTGTCCTGTTGTTGCATGGTTATTATCCTGCTCTGAGAAACTGGTCAAAAGAAGATGACAGATCTGTACATCTGCGTGGGGGTTTGATAAATGCAGACCACAGACAGCGACAGTGTAGACATGACACCTGACCTTTATAGCGCTTCCATTTCTGATTATGTCATTCTACTGTTTCCATGGCAATATCTCAATCCTTGTAATTGATGTATGCCCACATTCATATCAACCAGAGAGATGAACTGCTCTGCCAAACCACTATCACCCTTGGCACGATGGGTTGACACGACACACTGTCCTTGCCAAAGCGTGTGTGTTTGAGAGTGAGAAAGTGAGAGAGTAAAAGAATGAGAGCGAGAGAGAGACTAGGTTATGAATGACGAGGCGGGGCCTTCTACGCCAGAGGGGCCTTCTACGCCATCAAATGGAACATCACATTTCACATTCCAATTAGGATCTGTCTAACAAATACTCCAATCAGTTATAGACCCCATTGCCCTCTATGGTTGTAAGGTCTGGGGTCCACTCACCAACCAATAATTGACAAAATGGGACATGAGTGTGTGATGGGAGGTAGACCAGGTGTCTGTTGTTACAGGATAATGCCTGACATAAAACTCAAATACCCTTTTGGGATAAACCTCGACCTCTAGCAATCTGCTGTCTGCAGCTATAGCTCTTACTGCACTGGTGAGCACATAAACTGGTTGCTCTTTGGACATTGTGTGAATCACAGTTTGCAGCAGGACTAGATCTTAAAGAAGCTGCTCTGTGGTCATCTATCACTGCCTGCCAAGCCGATTCTCACAAGCCCTGGTGGTTTTTCTATTACTCTTTAAGAACTTTCCTTCTCTGCTTTGAGACACACACACACACACACACACATGCACGCGTGCGCACGCACGTACGTACACACACACACACACACACACCTCAAATGACCCTGCTTCTTGTTCCCCGAATAGTTGATAAAAGCAGAAGTCCCCAAGTAAAAACCGCGCACATGCACACACACAAGCACACACACGCACATATACACACACACACTTAAATACATACCTCACTAAGTCTAATCTATCCCCTGAGTGTACAGCCAGGTACTGCAGAAACACACCATGAGACCAGCACTATAGTGTAAAACACAGTAACCCCGGGTAGACACATCCATCGTCCAGCCAGAGTCAGGTTGGAGACCTGAGCCAACTCCCCGTGCTTACCGTGGCCGGCGTCGTACTGGTCAGGCACTGTGTTATGCGGTGGAGCGCCCAGTGTCTCCAGTATCCGTTCTTAGCCCGGTGTGCTACATCCCAGCCCTCCGCATCTGCCGGGCTAGAGTGAGCATCCAGCCAGGACGGATTGTGCCAGCCCTACTCTCCAGACCTCCAGTACGTCTCTACAGCCCAGGATATCCTGCGCCGGCTCTGCGCACTGTGTCACCAGTGCGTCTGTACAGCCCAGTGCGTCCTGTGCCTGCGCCCCGCACGTGCCGGGCCAAAGTCACCATCCAGCCATGACGTGTTGTGCAGGCTCTTAGCTCGAGACCTCCAGTGTGCCTCCACGGCCCAGTGTATTTGGTGCCTCGGCCAAGGACAAGGCCTCCTGTATGTTTCCCCAGCCTGGTGAGTCCTGTGCCTCGGCCAAGAACTAATCCTCCTGTATGTCTCCACAGCCTGGTGAGTCCTGTGCCTGCTCCCAGAGCCAGGCCTCCTGTGTGTCTCTCTACTCCAGTGATGATCCATGGCAAGAAGCCTCCAGTGATGATCCATGGCAAGAAGCCTCCAGTGGTGAGACATGGCACGAAGCCTCCAGTGAGGAGTCATGGCACGAAGCCTCCAACGAGTGCCTCCAGTCCGGAGCCTCCAGCGACGGTCTCCAGTCCGGAGCCTCCAGAGACGGCCTCCAGTCCGGAGTCTCCAGAGACGACCTCCAGTCCAGATACGGCCTCCAGTCCGGAGCCTCCAGCGACGGCCACCAGTCCGGAGCCTCCAGCGACGGCCTCCCATCCGGATTCTCCAGCGACGGCCTCCAGTCCGGAGCCTCCAGAGACGGCCTCCAGTCCGGAGCCTCCAGCGACGGCCACCAGTCCGGAGCCTCCAGCGACGGCCTCCAGTCCAGATTCTCCAGCGACGGTCTCCAGTCCGGAGCCTCCAGAGACGGCCTCCAGTCCGGAGCCTCCAGCGACGGCCACCAGTCCGGAGCCTCCAGCGACGGCCTCCAGTCCAGATTCTCCAGCGACTGTCTCCTGTCCGAAGCCTCCAGAGACGGCCTCCAGTCCGGAGCCTCCAGAGATGGCCTCCAGTGCGGAGCCTCCAGAGACGGCCTCCAGTGCGGAGCCTCCAGAGATGGCCTCCAGGGGGGGCCCGCAGCAATGAGAGTGCCCAGTCCGGGGGCGGTGGCAAGGTCCCCCACACCAGAGGCGTCACCAAAGCGGGGTGAGCCAGAGATGGAGCGGGGTCTGCGTCCCGCACCTGAGCCGCCACCGCGGATAGATGCCCACCCAGACACTCCCCTATAGGTTCAGGTTTTGCAGCCAGAATCCACACCTTTGGGGGGGATACTGTCACGCCCTGACCTTAGAGAGCCTTTTAATGTCTCTATTTGGTTCGGTCAGGGTGTGATTTGGGGTGGGCATTCTATGTTTTGTTATCTATGATTTTTGATTTTGTATTTATGTTTTGGCCGGGTATCGTTCTCAATCAGGGACAGCTGTCTATCGCTGTCTCTGATTGAGAACCATACTTAGGTAGCCCTTTTCCCACCTGTCTTGGTGGGAAGTTGACTTTGTTTTGGGCACATAGCCTTTGAGCTTCACGGTTTGACATTGTGGTGTTTATTGTTTTCTTCGGCGTCATTTTGATTAATAAAGAAAATGTACACTCACCACTCTGCACCTTGGTCCTCCTCTTTCAACAGCCGTGACACAAAGGTACACAAACACAGACACACATGGAAACGTGCACACACACAAAAACATGGACAGAAACACACACTCGTACGTACACACACACAGAAACACGCAGACCTTATCAGGACCTATAGTAGAGCCTTGGGGTTTTTTCACACCCAGGCAATCGGCCTCCTCTAGTCAGAGCAATATTGAACGGATGATGAGATGCTAGATAAATGTGTTCTCCAGGAGCTTTTACTATCCTCTGAGTTTTGTAGCCATGGAGATAATTGTAGAATGTTTTATTGTAGTCATAACTGTTCAGTGTCAAAGACCCAATAATAATCACACACAAACAAATAAATATATGACAGGAGGCAGATACTACTCAATAATACAGAGAGTCACATAGCAGGCAAGCCATCAACATGGCCACGAGCCCTGTCATACTATAACTACCATGAGGCCGTTAGGTCAGGCCTTCATATCAGTGTCATTATGAAGGGCAGGAGGATCAACCAGGTGACCTTTTCAAACAGGACACTTTTATTTGTGTTTATTTATTTTTGACCTTTATTTAACTAGGCAAGTCAGTTAAGAACAAATTCTTATTTACAATGACGACCTACACCGGCCAAACCCGGACAGCGCTGGGCCAATTGTGCACCGCTCTATGGGACTCCCAATCACAACTGGAACATGACATACCTGACTAATGCCTGTTTGCATATTCAGAACAAACACAGAGATCATTGTATGGTGAACCATGCACATTCACACAATAAAAAAGCTGCAAGGATATATACCTAGCGTTCAGTGTGAATAGTGTCTAAAAAGTGCTATTTCAAACAGTTTCTGTGAAACCATTCATTTTGAATTCAATTCTCCAAAAGCTACTCCGCTTGCATGGCTCTGTTGAAATGATGTTGAACCTGTGCAGGCTGTGAACGTGTTGCCACTACTGGAATCACACAAATAGGAAAGAGTTGGCTCTATCTGCAGATTGACAATTGAGCTCTCAGATCTGAATGACTCCTGATTTCAATTCACACACACCCGCACACACCAAGGTTTTCATATGAAACAAACAGATTAATTAAATAAATGAAAACATTTACACACTCTTGAGCGCACACACACATAATTCTGAACACATCCACAACTACACAAGTAAACAAATGTACACACACACAATTATACACACACTCACATACAAACAGACACACGTAGTTCTATTCTCCCGAACTGCGACATGGTATCTGAACATCAAGAAGAGTAAACGTCTGCTTAGTGATGTTCAATTGTAGAGCAGAGTAGAGTTGAGCAGAGAGTAGAGCAGAATAGAGTATAATAGAGGAGAGGGGAGTAGAGCACAGTAAAGCAGAACAGAGTAGAGTAGCGTGGAGTAGTAGAGTAAAGCAGAGTAGAGTAGAGTAGATCAGCGAAGTAGAGTAGATCAGCGAAGTAGAGCATAGCAGAACAGAGCAGAGAAGAGCAGATTAGAGTAGAGTAGTGAATAGTAGAGTAGATCAGAGTAGGAGAGCGTAGTAGAGTACCGTAGTGTAGAGTAGTACAGGAGGAGAGTAGATTAGAGTAGAGTAGAGCAGAGTAGTAGAGAAGTAGAGCAGAGTAGAGCAGAGCAGAGTAGAGTAGAGTAGTAGAGTAGAACCGAGCAGAGCAGAGTAAAGCAGAGCAGAGTAGAGTATAGTAGAGCAGAGCAGAGTAGAATTGTAGAGGAGTAGAGCTGAGTAGAGCTGACCTGAGCATAGTAGAGTAGAGCAGAGTAAAATTGCAGAGTAGATTAGTAGAGGAGGAGAGCCGAGCTGAGCAGAGTAGAGTAGATTAGAGTATAATAGTAGTAGTAGTAGAGTAGAGTATAGTAGAGTGGAGTAGCAGAGCAGAGTGCAGTATAACAGAGCAGAGCAGAGTAGAGTAGATCAGAGTAGAGCAGAGTAGATCAGAGTAGAGTAGATTAATAGAGTAGAGTAGAGCAGAGTAAATCAGAGTAGACTAGAGCAGTAGCAGAGTAGAGTAGAGTAGAGTAGAGTACAGTACAGTACAGTACAGTAGTAGAGTAGTAGAGCAGAGTAGAGTAGATCAGAGAAGTAGAGAACAGCAGAGCAAAGTAGAGCAGTTTAGAGTAGATAAGATTACAGTTGAGTAGAGGTGGGTAGCAGAACAGAGTAAAGCAGAGCAGTAGAGGACAGTAGAGCAGAGTTGAATTGTAGAGGAGTAGAGCAGAGATGAACAGAGTAGAGTAATGCAGAGTAAAATAGTAGAGTAGAGTAATAGAGGAGAAGAGGAGACTAGAGTAGTAGAGCAGAGTAAATCAGAGAAGAGTAGAGTAGAGCATAGTAGAGTAGAGTAGAGTAGAGTAGAGTAGTAGAGTAGATTAGAGTAGAGTAGATCGTAGAATTAGAGCAGAGCATAGAAGAGCAGATTAGAGTAGAGTAGCAGAGCAGAGTAGAGTAGATCAGAGTAGTAGAGTAAAGAATAGCATAGCAGAGCAGCATAGTAGAATAGAGTAGTAGACGAGTAGAGTAGAGTAGAGCAGAGCAGAGTAGAGTAGAGTAGATAAGAGTAGAGGAGATCAGAGTGGATCATATCATAGTAGTAGAGCAGGGTAGAATAGTAGAGTAGATTAGTAGAGCAGAGTAGAGCAGAGTAGAGTAGTAGAGTAGAGTAGTAGAGCAGAGCAGAGCTGAGCAGAGCAGAGCTGAGCAGAGCAGAGTAAAGCAGAGCAGAGTAGAGTATAGTATAGTGGAGTAGAGTAGCAGAGCAGAATAGTAGAGGAGGAGAGCAGAGTCGAGCAGAGTAGAGTAGAGTAGTAGAGTAGAGCAGAGCAGAGTAGAGTACAGTAGAGCAGAGCAGAGTAGAATTGTAGAGGAGTACAGCAGAGCAGAGTTGAGCAGAGTAGAGTCGATTGGAGTAGAATAGTAGAGGATTAGAGCAGACTGGAGCAGAGTAGAGTAGAGTAGTATAGTAGAGCAGATCAGAGCAGATTAAAGCAGAAAAGAGTAGAGTAGAAGTAGCTAAAAGAAAATAGTAGAGTAGAGCTGACCTGAGCATAGTAGAGTAGAGCAGATTAAAAATGCAGAGTAGATTAGTAGAGGAGTAGAGCAGAGCTGAGCAGAGTAGAGCTAAGAAGAGTAGAGTAGATTAGAATATAGTAGTCGTAGTAGTAGTAGTAGTAGTAGTAGTAGAGTGGAGTAGAGTATAGTAGAGTGGAGTAGCAGAGCAGAGTAGAGTGCAGTAGAACAGAGCAGAGCAGAGTAGAATTGTAGAGTAGAACAGAGTAGAGCAGAGTAGAGCAGAGTAAATCAGAGTAGAGTAGAGTAGAGCATAGTAGAGTAGTAGAGTAGAGTAGAGTAGAGTAGAGTAGAGTAGAGTAGAGCAGAGCAGAGTAGAGTAGAGTAGAGTAGAGTAGAGTAGAGTATATTGTATAATTACAGCATAGCAGATCAGAGTAGAGCAGAGCAGAGTAGAGTAGCAGAGCAGAGTAGAGTAGATCAGAGTAGTAGAGCAGAGAATAGCATAGCAGAGCAGAATAGTAGAGTAGAGTAGTATACTAGTAGAGTAGAGCAGAGCAGAGTAGAGTAGATCAGAGTAGTAGATCAGAGTAGAGTAAAACAGAAGAGTAGAGGAGCAGATAAGAGTAGAGGAGATCAGAGTAAATTATATCATAGTAGTAGAGCAGAGTAGAATAGTAGAGTAGAGTAGTAGAGCAGAGTAGAGCAGAGTAGTAGAGTAGAGTAGTAGAGCCGAGCAGAGTAAAGCAGAGCAGAGTAGCAGAGCAGAATAGTAGAGGAGGAGAGCAGAGTCGAGCAGAGTAGAGTAGAGTAGTAGAGTAGAGCAGAGCAGAGCAGAGTAAAGCAGAGCAGAGTAGAGTAGAGTACAGTAGAGCAGAGCAGAG
Organism: Oncorhynchus tshawytscha; assembly: GCF_018296145.1. Classification (NCBI taxonomy): domain Eukaryota; kingdom Metazoa; phylum Chordata; class Actinopteri; order Salmoniformes; family Salmonidae; genus Oncorhynchus; species Oncorhynchus tshawytscha. The sequence continues at coordinate 44,588,833 of NC_056442.1, forward strand.
TAGAGTAGAATTGTAGTGAAGTAGAGTAGAGCAGAGTAAAGTAGAGCAGAGTAGAGTCGATTAGTAGAATAGTAGAGGATTAGAGCAGAGTGGAGCAGAGTAGAGTAGAGTAGTATAGTAGAGCAGATCAGAGCAGATTAAAGCAGAAAAGAGTAGAGTAGAAGTAGCTAAAAGAAAATAATAGAGTAGAGCTGGCCTGAGCATAGTAGAGTAGAGCAGATTAAAATTGCAGAGTAGAGCAGAGTAGAGTCGATTAGTAGAATAGTAGAGGATTAGAGCAGAGTGGAGCAGAGTAGAGTAGAGTAGTATAGTAGAGCAGATCAGAGCAGATTAAAGCAGAAAAGAGTAGAGTAGAAGTAGCTAAAAGAAAATAGTAGAGTAGAGCTGGCCTGAGCATAGTAGAGTAGAGCAGATTAAAATTGCAGAGTAGATTAGTGGAGGAGTAGAGCAGAGCTGAGCAGAGTAGAGCTAAGCAGAGTAGAGTAGATTAGATTATAATAGTAGTAGTAGTAGTAGAGTGGAGTAGAGTATAGTAGAGTGGGGTAGCAGAGCAGAGTAGAGTGCAGTAGGACAGATTTAGTGCAGAGTAGAATTGTAGAGTAGAACAGAGCAGAGCAGAGTAAAGCAGAGCAGAGTAGAGTACAGTAGAACAGAGCAGAGAAGAATTGTAGAGGAGTAGAGCAGAGTAAAATAGTAGAGTAAATTATTAGAGGAGTACAGCAGAGCAGAGTTGAGCAGAGTAGATCAGAATAGAATAGTAGAGGAGTAGAGCAGAGTAGAGTAGATTAGTAGAGTATATTAGAGTAGAGTAAATCAGAGTAGACTAGAGTAGTAGCAGAGTAGAGTAGAGTACAGCACAGTACAGTACAGCACAGTACAGTAGTAGAGTAGAGCAGATTAGAGTAAAGCAGAGTAGAGTAGATCAGAGTAGAGCAGAGTTGAGCAGAGCAGAGTACATCAGAATAGAATAGTAGAGGAGTAGAGCAGAGTAGAGTAGATTAGTAGAGTAGAGTAAATCAGAGTAGACTAGAGTAGTAGCAGAGTAGAGTAGAATAAAGCACAGTACAGTACAGCAGAGTAGAGTAGATCAGAGAAGTAGAGAACAGCAGAGCAAAGTAGAGCAGTTTAGAGTAGATAAGATTACAGTAGAGTAGAGGTAGGTAGCAGAGCAGAGCAGAGTACAGTAGAGCAGAGTTGAAGTGTAGCGGAGTAGAGCAGAGTAGAGCATAGCTGAACAGAGTAGAGTAATGCAGAGTAAAATAGTAGAGTAGAGTAATAGAGGAGTAGAGTAGACTGGAGTAGAATAGCAGAGTAGAGCAGAGTAAATCAGAGTAGAGTAGAGTAGAGTAGAGTAGAGTAGTAGTGTAGAGCAGAGTAGAGTAGATCGTAGACTTAGAGCAGAGTAGAGCAGATTAGAGTAGAGTAGCAGAGTAGAGTAGAGTAGATCAGAGTAGTAGAGCAGAGAATAGCATAGCAGAGCAGAATAGTAGAGTAGTGTATTTGATGAGTAGAGTAGAGCATTGCAGAGTAGAGTAGATCAGAGTAGTAGATCAGAGTAGAGTAAAACAAAATAGTAGAGGAGCAGATCAGAGTAGGGGAGTTCAGGGTAGATTATATTACAGTAGTAGAGCAGAGTAGAATAGTAGAGTAGAGTAGTAGAGCAGACTAGAGCAGAATAGAGTAGTAGAGTAGAGTAGTAGAGCAGAGCTGAGCAGATAAAGCAGACCAGAGTTGATTATAGTAGAGTAGAGTAGCCGAGCAGAGTAGTAGAGTAATAGAGGAGTAGAGTAGAGTAGAGTAGAGTAGGGTAGAGTAGAGTAGAGTAGTAGAGTAGAGCAGAGGAGAGTAAAGCAGAGCAGAGCAGAGTAGAGTCGAGTAGAGTACAGTAGAGTAGAGCAGAGTAGAGTAGAGTAGAGCAGAGTAAAATAGTAGAGTAGATTAATAGAGTACAGCAGAGCAGAGTTGAGCAGAGTAGAGTCGATTAGAGTAGAATAGTAGAGGATTAGAGCAGAGTGGTCAGAGTAGAGTAGAGTAGAATAGTTAAGCAGATCAGAGCCGATTAAATCTGAAAAGAGTAGAGTAGAAGTGGCTGTAGATTAGAGTACAGTAGAGTGGAGTTGGTCAGAGTAGAGTAGTAGAGTAGAGCATATTAGAGTAAAGCAGAGTAGAGTAGATCAGAGTAGAGCAGAGTAGAGTGGAGTAGAGCAGAGTAGATCAGAATAGAATAGTAGAGGAGTAGAGCAGAGTAAAGTAGATTAGTAGGGTATAGTAGAGCATAGTAAATCAGAGTAGAGTAGAGTAGATTAGCGAAGTAGAGAACAGCAGAGGAGAGTAGAGCAGTTTAGAGTAGATAAGATTACAGTAGAGTAGAGGTAGGTAGCAGAGCAGAGTAAAGCAGAGCAGAGTACAGTAGAGCAGAGTTGAATTTTAGAGGAGTAGAGATGAACAGAGTAGAGTAAAATAGTAGAGTAGAGTAATAGAGGAGTATAGTAGACAAGAGTAGTAGAGCAGAGTAGAGCAGAGTAGAGTAGAGTAGAGCAGATTAGAGTAGAGTAGATCAGAGTAGTAGGGCAGCGAATAGCACAGCAGAGCAGACTAGTAGAGTAAAGTAGTAGACGAGTAGAGTAGAGTAGTGTAGAGTAGAGCAGATTAGAGCAGAGTAGAGTAGATCAGAGTAGTAGACCAGAGTAAAACTGAATAGTAGCGGAGCAGATCAGAGTAGAGGAGAGCAGAGTAGATCATATCATAGTAGTAGAGCAGAGTAGAATAACAGAGTAGAGTAGTAGAGCAGAGTAGAGTAGTTGAGCAGAGCTGAGCAGAGTAGAGTAAAGCAGAGTTGAGTAGATTAGAGTAGTAGTAGAGTAGAGTAGAGTAGTAGATTAGAGCAGAGCAGAGTAAATCAGAGCAGAGTAGAGTACAGTGGAACAGGGTAGAGCAGAGCAGAGTAGAATTATAGGGTAGAGCAGTAGTGCAGAGTGGAGCAGAGTGGAGTAGAGTAGTAGAGCAGAGCAGAGCAGTATAAATCAGAGTAGAGTAGAGTTGAGCAGAGTATTAGTAGTATTAAAGCACCACAGACTAGAGTAGTTGAGATCAGATTAGTTGAGTAGAGTAGTATAGGAGTAGAGCGGAGTAGAGCAGAGTAGAGTGGAGTTGAGTAGAGTAGAGTAGTAGGGGTAGAGCAGAGTAAAGCAGAGCATAGTAGAGTAGAATAGTAGAGTAGAGCAGTAGAGGAGTAGACCAGAGTAAAGCAAAGCAGAGTAGAGTAGAGTAGAGTAGATCTGTAGAGTAGAACAGAGTAGTGTAGAGTAGAGCAGTAGTAGAGTAGCATAAGCAGAGTAGAGTAGAGCACCTGGCTTTCCACATGGCTACCCCTACTCTGGCCAACATCTCAGGACCCCCGGCAGCAACTTGTCAAAGCCCTCCCCCCCAGCTTCTCCTTCACCCAAATCCAGATAGCTGATGTTCTGAAAGAGTTGCAAAATCTGGACACCTACAACTCAGCTGGGCTAGACAATCTAGACCCTCTCTTTCTCAAATTATCCGCCAAAACGGTTGCAACCCCTATTACTAGCCTACTCAACCTCTCTTTCGTATCATCTGAGATCCCAAAGGGGGAGACACTCTAGACCCAAACTGTTATAGACCTATATCTATCCTACCCTGCCTTTCTAAAATCTTCGAAAGCCAAGTTAACAAACAGATCACTGACCATTTTGAATCCCACCATACCTTCTCCGCTGTGCAATCTGGTTTCCGAGCTGGTCATGGGTGCACCTCAGCCACGCTCAAGGTCTTAAACAATATCATAACTGTCATCGATAAAAGTCAGTGCTGTGCAGCAATCTTCAACGACCTGGCTAAGGCTTTCGACTTTATCAATCACCACGCTCTTATCGGCAGTCTCAACAGCCTTGACCTCTCAAATGGCTGCCTCGCCTGGTTCACCAACTATTTCTCAGATAGAGTTCAGTGTGTCAAAACGGAGGGCCTGTTGTCCGGACCTCTGGCAGTCTCTACGGGGGAGCCACAGGGTTCAATTCTCGGGCCGACTCTTTTTGCTGTATATATCAATGATGTGGCTCTTGCTGCTGGTGATAGCACACGCTCCAGCAGGTATATTTCACGGGTTATCCCCAAAGCCAACACTTCCTTTGGCTGCCTTTCCTTCCAGTTCTCTGCTGCCAATGACAAACGAATTGCAAAAATCACTGAAGCTGGAGACGTATACCTACCTCTCTAACTTTAAGCATCAACTGTCAGAATAGCTTACCGATTACTGTACCTGGACACAGCCAATCTGTAAATAGCACACCCAACTACTTCATCCCCATATTATTACTTACCCTCTTGCTCTTTTGCAACCCAGTATCTCTACTTGCACATCATCATCTGCACATCTATCAATACAGTGTTAATTCTGAACTGTAATTATTTTGCCTCTATGGACCATTTATTGCTTTACCTCCTACTCTTCTACATTTGCACACACTGTACATAGATGTTTCTATTGTGTCATTGACTGTACCTTTGTTTATGTGTAACTCTGTCCTGTTGTTGTTGTCACACTGCTTTGCTTTATCTTGGAAGGGTCGCAGTTGTAAATGAGATCTTGTTCTCAACTGGCCTACCTGGTTAAGTAAAGGTGAAATAAAATTAAAATAAATAAAAGAGATTGAACTCTTTGTCTTATTTTTTAAATAGCAGAGTAGAGCTGGTTGTGGAATTCTGATTGATTACTAAAATCACCACTCCTATGCACTCTATTTAAACACTGCAGTTCCACACAGGGTCTACCTAAACACACACACACAACGCTTGTGTATTCTTCTCCTCCATTCCTCTCTACCAGTTGAAACATCCTTGTGGGCCACTGTAGTTCATATGGGCCATTCCCCCTTTCCTCTGGTAGATTTTTGATTCATCCCAGTCTGACTCTTACATGGAGCCCTTTGGGAAGATTCATCCAAATGTCATCTCATTTGTCTGATAGAGAGAGAGAGCGAGGGGGGAGGAATAGGGAGAAGGTTCTAAGCTAAATGTAGTTCTCAAGGTTCTCGCTCGCTCGCTCTCTCAATTCAATTCAATTCAAGGGCTTTATTGGCACGGGAAACATATGTTAACATTGCCAAAGCAAGTGAAGTAGATAAGAAACAAAAGGGAAATAAACAATAGAAAATTAACAGTAAACATTACACTGACTTAAGCTCCAAAAGAATGAAGACATTTCAAATGTCATATAATGTATATATACAGTGTTTTAACGAGATGCAATTAGTGAAAGTTCTCTCTCTCATGTATTAATTTAAATACACACGTGCACACACACAGAATGCCAGCCATATTAACCTTGGATATTTTCACATCTGTGATATTGTTGTGCTTTCAAATATTCAGAGAGAGAAGTGCTCCTGAAGTCAATACCTTTTTGACTTGACTGAGTGCCAGAGAACTGCATTATGTTCAGGGAAGATACAAGGAGAGGTGTAGAAAACATTCATCCCTCTCTGTCTCTCTCTGTCTCTCTCTCTCTCTCTCTCTCTCCTACATATTTAGTTAGATTTTTTAGTGTTGTTCTTTACAGCTGCTGTTTTTGTGTTGTCAACTTGTAGTCTGTTCTAACATTATGCTGAAGAGAACAGGATCAAAGATTTACACTTACATCAGACAATGTGTTGGTTTCTTACCAGTGTTTGTGTCCTACCAGTGTTGGTGTCCTACCAGTGTTGGTGTCCTACCAGTGTTGGTGTCCTACCAGTGTTGGTGTCCTACCGGTGTTGGTGTCCTACCAGTGTTTGTGTCCTACCGGTGTTGGTGTCCTACCGGTGTTGGTGTCCTACCGGTGTTGGTGTCCTACCGGTGTTGGTGTCCTACCGGTGTTGGTGTCCTACCGGTGTTCGTGTCCTACCGGTGTTCGTGTCCTACCGGTGTTCGTGTCCTGCAAGTGTTTGTGCCCTACCAGTGTTGGTGTCCTACCAGTGTTGGTGTCCTACCAGTGTTGGTGTCCTACCAGTGTTGTTGTCCTACCAGTGTTTGTGTCCTACCAGTGTTGGTGTCCTACCAGTGTTGTTGTCCTACCGGTTTTGGTGTCCTACCGGTGTTGGTATCCTACCGGTGTTTGTGTCCTGCCAGTGTTTGTACCCTACCAGTGTTGGTGTCCTACCAGTGTTGTTGTCCTACCAGTGTTTGTGTTCCTACCAGTGTTGGTGTCCTACCAGTGTTGTTGTCCTACCAGTGTTGGTGTCCTACCAGTTTTGGTGTCCTACCAGTGTTGTTGTCCTACCAGTGTTGTTGTCCTACCAGTGTTGGTGTCTTACCAGTGTTTGTGTCCTACCAGTGTTGGTGTCCTAACAGTGTTGGTGTCCTACCAGTGTCCGTGTCCTACCAGTGTTGGTGTCCTACCAGTGTTCGTGTCCTACCAGTGTTGTTGTCCTACCAGTGTTTGTGTCCTACCAGTGTGCGTTTCCTACCAGTATGGGGATATTCTGTGTGTGGGCTGAGTGAGAATCAATGACTGTGCTTTGTACCACTGAATGTGTAATATGACAGGAGTTTGATTATTCTAACTGTGACATGATATCACCCTGTTGTCACCATTTTTCAACTTGATTGACATGTGGGCAGGATTCAATCACCTCTGGTCATAATCCTGCCAGTCAGCAGGCTGACTTCACAAGATGGACGGTACGACTGTTGGGTCTAGTGGTCTCTCACCAGATTGCACAAACAAATCTCTCTCTCTCTCCCTGCCTCCCTCTCTCCCTCTCTCCCTCCCTCTCCCCCTCCCTCTCCCCCTCCCTCTCTCTCTCCCTCTCCCCTCCTCCCCCTCCCTCTCCCTCTCCCTCTCCCTCCTCTCTCTCTCCCTCACTCACACACACACACACACACACACACACACACACACACACACACACACACACACACACACACACACACACACACACACACACACACACACATTATAAATGAATAAAAATACATACACACTCACACACCCACTCTGAAGCCAGGGGTACTACGTTTTTAATTACGTTGTGACTGATGACATGGCTGAAAAATAAGCCAAAGCTTGCAAATGAGGTTCACACTATAAACACAGTGACACAACCTGGAGGGTTGTTATTCTCACAAATGGAACCTAGAAGAAAACACTTCCAGACAAATTATCTCTAAGTGTATTTAATTAGGCCTATCGACAACTTGTTTATCGCTCTCTTGTTGAGGTCAATGTGATCCCTAAACTGACTTTCGGGTTGATTTGTGTTACACTCCTTCCATTTATCCTGTCATACTGTCTCCTACAACCTTCTCCCTTCATCTATAACATACAGACTGTGATTGTCAATTCTTTAAACTTGTTTTGTAACATTAATTTGCTTTGTGCTGAGCTGAACAAGAAGACCCACCATCTCAAGCGGACAATAAAGGTATTGTATTTATATGCAATTAAGGTCATGAAACCTCTAATCAACAGAAATGAAAACTACTACAAATGCCAGTTAAGATTGCAATCTTCTCCAGAGTGATATGGAGACAGACATACTCAAAATGGCCAACTGTGACCACGCAGAAACAGCTCATGGCAAGCACTCACCTTTTCTCGTGCATAAGAGCAATTTCACAGTTCCATCCGTGTGATTAACAAATAGTGGGAGGTTGTCTTTCATTTAGCCGCCATGCAAAATGGCAAGGAATCCTTCACCAAGGTAGGAGAGGAGAGGAGAGGAGAGGAGAGGAGAGGAGAGGAGAGGAGAGGAGAGGAGAGGAGAGGAGAGGAGAGGAGAGGAGAGGAGAGGGAGAGGAGAGGAGAGGGAGAGGAGAGGAGAGGAGAGGAGAGGAGAGGAGAGGAGAGGAGAGAGAGGAGAGGGGTATAGGAGAGGAGAGGAGAGGGGTATAGGAGAGGAGAGGGGTATAGGAGAGAAGAGGAGAGATAGGAGAGAAGAGGAGAGATAGGAGAGAAGAGGAGAGATAGGAGAGAAGAGGAGAGATAGGAGAGAAGAGGAGAGATAGGAGAGAACAGGAGAATAGAGGAGATTGGTACAGCAGAAGAGTGGAGAGTGGTACAGGAGAAGAGAGGAGAGTGGTACAGGAGAAGAGAGGAGAGTGGTACAGGAAAAGAGAGGAGAGTGGTACAGGATATTAGAGAAGAGGGGAACAGGAGAAGAGAGGAGAGTGGTACAGGATATTAGAGGAGAGTGGTACAGGAGAAGAGAGGAGAGTGGTACAGGAGAAGAGAGGAGAGTGGTACAGGAGAAGAGAGGAGAGTGGTACAGGAGAAAAGAGGAGAGTGGTACATGAAAAGAGAGCAGAGCGGTACAGGACATTAGAGAAAAGGGGAACAGGAGAAGAGAGGAGAGGAGAGTGGTACAGGATATTAGGGGAGAGTGGGACAGGAGAAGAGAGGAGAGTGGTACAGGAGATTAGAGAGGAACAGGATACATTTCTGAGATAAAAGCAGTTCTCAAGGCTATCAGACAGATGAGATTACATTTGGACTACTCATCCCAAAGGGCTCCATGTAAGAGCCAGACTTTGACTGGCTCTTACAGAGCCAGAGGAAAGGGGGAGTAATGGCCCATATGAACTACAGTGGCCCTCAAAGATGTTTCAACTGGTATAGTGTGTGTACAGTGCATTCAGAAAGTATTCAGATCCCTTGACTTTTTCCACATTTTGTTACGTTACCGCCTTATTCTAAAATGGATTTAAGAAATATATATATCCTCATCAATCTACACACGATACCCCATATTGACAAAGCAAAAAAGGTTTGTAGAATTATTTGAAAATGTATTTTTAAAAGTATTCAGACCCATTGCTATGGGACTCGAAATTGAGCTCAGGTGCATCCTGTTTGCGTTGATCATCTTTTAGATGTTTAAAAAACTTGACTAGAGTCCACCTGCGGTAAATTCAAATGAGTGGACATGATTTGGAAAGGCACACACCTGTCAATATAAGGTCACACAGTTGACAGTGCATGTCAGAGCAAATACCAAGTCATGGGGTCAAATGAGTTGTCCAAAGAGCTCCAGGACCAGATTGTGTCGAGGCAAAGGGTGCCAAAATGTCTGCAGCATTGACGATCCCCAAGAACAGTGGCCTCCATCATTCTTAAATGGAAGAAGTTTGGAATCACCAAAGACTCTTTCTCGGGCTGGCCGCTTGGCCAAACTGAGCAATCGGGGGAGAAGGGCCCTGGTCAGGGAGGTGACCAAATCCCCGATGGTCACTCTGACAGAGCTCCACAGTTCCTCTGTGGAGATGAGACAAACTTACAGAAGAACAACCATTTCTGCAGCACTCCAACAATAAGGCCTTTACGGTAGAGAGGCCAGAAGGAAGCCACTCCTCAGTAAAAGGCACTTGACCCGCTTGGAGTTTGCCAAAAGGCACCGAAAGGATGCAGACCATGAGAAACAAGATTCTCTGGTCTGATAATAGCCTTGGTTTCTCAAATGACTGCCTTGCCTGGTTCACCAACTACTTCTCAGACAGAGTTCAGTGTGTCAAATCAGAGGGCCTGTTGTCCTGACCTTTGGCAGTCTCTATGGGGGTGCCACAGGGTTAAATTCTCAGGCCGACTCATTTCTCTGTATACGTCAATGATGTCGCTCTTGCTGCGGGTGATTCTCTGATCCACCTCCATGCAGACAACACCATTCTGTATACATCTGGCCCTTCTTTGGACACTGTGCTAACAAACCTCCAAACAAGCTTCAATGCCAAACAACACTCTTCCGTGGTCTCCAATTGCCTTTAAATGCTAGTAAAACTAAATGCATGCTCTTAAACAGATTGCTGCCCGCACCTGCCCTCCTGACTAGCATCACTACTCTGGATGGTTCTGACTTAGAATATGTGGACAACTACAAATACCTAGGTGTCTGGTTAGACTGTAAACTATCCTTCCAGACTCACATTAAGCATCTCCAATCCAAAATTAAATCTAGAATTGGCATGCTATTTCGCAACAAAGCCTCCTTCACTCATGCTGCCAAACATACCCTAGTAAAACTGACTATCCTACCGATCCTTGACTTCGGCGATGTCATTTACAAAATAGCCTCCAACATTCTACTCAGCAAACTGAATGTAGACTATCACAGTGCCATCCGTTTTGTCACCAAAGCCCCATATACTACCCACCACTGCGACCAGTATGCTCTCGTTGGCTGGTCCTCGCTACATATTCATTGCCAAAACCACTGGCTCTAGGACATCTATAAGTCTTTGCTAGGTAAAGCCCAGACTTATCTCAGCTCACTGGTCACCATAGCAACACCCACCCTTAGCATGTGCTCCAGCAGGTATATTTCACTGGTCATCCCCAAAGCCAACACTTCCTTTGGCCACCTTTCCTTCCAGTTCTCTGCTGCCAATGACTGGAATGAATTGCGAGAGTCTCATATCTCCCTCTCTAACTTTAAGCATCAGCTGTCAGAGCAGCCTACCGATCACTGGACCTGTACACAGCCAATCTGTAAATAGCACACCCAACTACCTCATCCCCATATTGTTATTTATCTTCTTGTTCTTTTGCACCCCAGTATCTCTACTTGCACATCATCATCTGCACATCTATCACTCCAGTGTTAATGCTAAATTGTAATTATTGGCATATTGGCATATTTGTAATTATTGGCATAATGGCATATTTATTGCCTTACCTCCCTACTCTCTACGTTTGCACACACTGTACATAAATGTTTTTTACTGTGTTTGTTTATGTGTAACTCTGTGTTGATGTTTTTGTCGCACTGCTTTGCTTTATCTTGGCCAGGTCGCAGTTGTAAATGAGAACCTGTTCTCAACTGGCCTACCTGGTTAAATAAAGGTGAAATAAAATTAAAATAAATAAAAGAGATTGAACTCTTTGGCCCGAATGCAAAGTGTCTTGTCTGGAACCTGTACAATCCCTACGGTGAAGCATGGTGGTGAAGCATGATGCTGTGGAGATGTTTTTCATCAGCAGGGACTGGAAACTAGTCAGGATTGAGGGACAGATCAACGGAGCAAAGTACAGAGAGATCCTTGATGAAATCCTGCTCCAGATCGCTGAGGACCTCAGACGGGGGTGAAGGTTCACCGTCCCACAGGACAAAGATCCTAAGCACACAGCCTAAGACAATGCTGGAATGTTTTTGGAAAAAAGTCTCTGAATGTCCTTGAGTGGCCCAGCCAGAGCCTGGACTTGAACCTGATCGACCAGCTCTGGAGAGACCCGAAAATAGCTGTTCAACGACGCTCCCCATCCAACCTGACAGAGCTTGAGAGGATCTGCAGAGAATAATGGGAGAAACTCCCCAAATACAGGTGTGCCAAGCTTGTAGCTTCATACCCAAGATGACTCAAGGCTGTAATAGCTGCCAAAGGTCCTTAACAAAGTACTGAGTAAAGGGTCTGAATACTTATGTAAATGTTATGTTTTAGATTTATTTTTATTTTTTTAAATGCTTTTTTAAAAAACTGTTGCTTTGTCATTATTGGATATTGTGTGTAGATTGATGAGGGAAAGAAACTACTTAATACATTTTAGAATACGGCTGTAACGTAACAAAATGTGGAAAAAGTCAAGGGCTATGAATACTTTCCGAATGCACTGTATGTGTGTGTGTGCATGCTCGTGCGCGCATGTGTGTGTGTGTTGGTATGTGAAACCCAGGCAAGTGTGTTAACCTTGAGAAGACAAGTGTAGCATGCAGCAAACCATGCACCCACCCCCTCTCTCTTACACTCTACACACATGCACACACATATGCACTCACACATGCACACACACAGAAACCCAGTCATGTTAATCCTTGGATATATTCAAGTCTGTCATATTGTTGTCCTTTTCAAATATTCAGAGAGAAGTGCTCCTGAAGTCAATACCTTTTTGACTTGACTGAGTGCCAGAGAACTGCATTATGTTCAGAGAAGAGACAAGGAGAGGTGTAGAAAACATTCATCGCTCTCATCCTCGCTCTCTCTCTCTTTCTTTCTCTTCTACATATTTATCTTGTTACTTTTTGTGTTCTTTACAGCTGCTGTTTTTGTGTTGTCAACTTGTAGTCTGTTCTAACATTATGCTGAAGAGAACAGGATCAAAGATTTACACTTACATCAGACAATGTGTTGGTTTCTTACCAGTGTTGGTGTCCTACCAGTGTTGGTGTCCTACCAGTGTTGGTGTCCTACCAGTGTTGGTGTCCTACCAGTGTTGGTGTCCTACCAGTGTTTGTGTCCTACCAGTGTTGGTGTCCTACCAGTGTTGGTGTCTTACGAGTGTCGGTGTCCTACCAGTGTTTGTGTCCTACCAGTGTTGGTGTCCTACCAGTGTTGGTGTCCTACCAGAGTTGGTGTCCTACCAGTGTGGTGTCCTACCAGTGTTGGTGTCTTACCAGTGTTGGTGTCCTACCAGTGTTGGTGTCTTACCAGTGTTGGTGTCCTACCAGTGTTGTTGTCTGACCAGTGTTGGTGTCCTACCAGTGTTGTTGTCTTACCAGTGTTGGTGTCTTACCAGTGTTGGTGTCCTACCAGTGTTGGTGTCCTACCAGTGTTGGTGTCCTACCAGTGTCCGTGTCCTACCAGTGTTGGTGTCCTACCAGTGTTGGTGTCCTACCAGTGTTGGTGTCCTACCAGTGTCCATGTCCTACCAGTGTTGGTGTCCTACCAGTGCGGGAGGATTTTGTGTGTGGGCTTCTCAGTGTGAATCAATGAATGGAGCAATGTCTTTTAGTTTCTCAATCATGTGTGCAAGCCATCTGTGTGTGTGTGTGCGTGTACACATGTGCATGGGCACGTATTTGCGTGTGTCCGTGTACACATGGGCACGTATTTGCGTGTGTGCATGTGTATGGCACCAGAGAGGAAGGCTGACAATTTACATGCTCCTAACCAACTGTGCTATTTTGTTAACTTTTTTGCTTGGTTTATAACTTTTTTGCTTGGTTTATAACTTTTTTGCTTGGTTTATAACTTTTTTGCTTGGTTTGTAACTTTTGTACATAATGTTGCTGCTACCGAAAATAACTTCTGGACATCACAACAACGATTAAGCTTTTACCTTTAACGATTCTGACGCAAATGATTTCCTGCTTCCTCAGGAACAGGCCCAAATCCTCGTCATTTGCGCAAAGAAAAGATGGAGAAAAAGGGGGCGGGGGGCAGGCTGACTTCTGAGAATTTGTAGGCGAGCGAGTAAATCTCCACTTCAATCTTTTCTATTGGCCAACATGCAATCATTGGAAATGTAATCAAAGCATGCGGTGACCAACTGTCTTCACTGACATTTTCATCCACTCACTGACCGAGTATGTAATACCTAAACTCAGCAAGAAAAGAAATGTCCTCTCACTGTCAACTGCTTTTATATTCAGCAAAATTAACAAGTGTAAATATGTGTATGAACATAACAAGATTAAACAACTGGGATATAAACTGAACAAGTTCCACAGACATGTGACTAACAGAAATGGAATAATGAATCAAAATCAAAAGTAACAGTAACAGCCATTATCTGGTCTGGTCACCAGCTGCATTAACTTAGGGGGCAGCATTTTCACTTTTGGATGAATAGCGTGCCCAGAGTACACTGCCTCCTACTCAGTCCCAGATGCTAATATATGCATATTATAATTAGTATTGGATAGAAAACACTCTGAAGTTTCTAAAACTGTTTGAATGATGTCTGTGAGTATAACAGGAAGTGGGAAATCTGAGGTTTGTGGTTTTTGAACTCAGCCCCTATCGAATACTCAGTGGGATATGGGTCATCTTGCACTTCCTAAGGCTTCCACTAGATGTCAACCGTCTTTAGAACGTTGTATCAGGCTTCTACTGTGAAGGGGAGCCGGATGAGAGCTGATTGAGTCAGAGGTCTGCAGACAGTCTGAGCACTGATGGAGGGATTGTGCGTTCCTGGTGTAACTCTGGCAGTTGTTGTTGCCATCCTGTAGCTGTCCCGCAGGTGTGATGTTCGGATGTACCGATCCTGTGCAGGTGTTGTTACACATGGTCTGCTACTGTGAGGACAATCAGCTGTCCATCCTGTCTCACTGTAGCACTGTGTTAGGCGTCTCACAGTACGGACATTGCAATTTATTGCCCTGGCCACATCTGCAGCCCTCATACCTCCTTGCAGCATGCCCAAGGCACGTTCACACAGATGAGCAGGGACCCTGGGCATCTTTCTTTTGGTGTTTTTCAGAGTCAGTAGAAAGACCTCTTTAGTGTCCTAGGTTTTCATAACTGTGACCTTAACTGCCTACCGCCTGTAAGCTGTTAGTGTCTTAACAACCGTTCCACAGGTGCATGTTCATTAATTGTTTATGGTTCATTGAACAAGCATGGGAAACCGTGTTTAAATCCTTTGCAATGAAGATCTGTGAAGTTATTTGGAATTTAACCAATTATCTTTGAAAGACAGGGTCCTGAAAAAGGGGTCGTTTTTTGTTGTTGCTGAGTTTACATGTTTCAAGCAGACCACCATAGTCCCTGTGCCCAAGGAAGCAAAGGTAACCTGCCTAAATGACTAAGTGATTACCGCCCTGTAGCCATGAAGTGCTTTGAAAGGATGGTCATGGCTCAAATCAACAGCCTCCTCCCGGTTACCCTAGACCCCGTTCAAATCGCATACCGCCCCAACAGATCCACAGATGAAGCAATCTCAATTGCACTCCACACTGCAATTTTCCCACCTGCACAGAAGGAACACCTATGTGAGAATGCTGTTCATTGATTAAAGCTCAGCGTTCAACACCATAGTGCCCACAAATCTCATCACTAAGCTGAGGACCCTGGGACGAAACACCTCCCCTGCAACTGGATCCTGGACTTCCTGACGGGTCGCCCCCAGGTGGTAAGGGTAGGCAACAACACATCTGCCACGCTGATACTCAACACTGGGGCCCCTCAGAGGTGTGTACTTAGTCCCCTCCTGTACTCCCTGTTCACCCACGTGACTGCAACACCATCATTAAATTTGCTGATGACACAACTATGGTAGGCCTGATCACCGACAATGATGAGACAGCCTATAGGGAGGAGGTCAGAGACCCAGCAGTGTGGTGCCAGGACAACAACTTATCCTTCAATGTGAACAAGACAAAGGAGCTGATCGTGGACTAGAGGGAAAGGGCGGGCCAAACCAGTCACCATTAACATTGAAGGGCTGTAGTGGAGCTGGTTGAGTGTTTCAAGTTCCTTGATGTCCACATCACCAACTAACTATCATGGTCAAAACACACCAAGACAGTTGTGAAGAGGGCACGCAACACTTTTTCCACATCAGGAGACTGAAAGGATTTGGCATGGGTCCCCAGATCCTCAAAAATCTCATACTGCTGCACCATCGAGAGCATCCTGACAAGTTGCATCACCACCTGGTTTGGTAAGTGCTCGGCTTCTGACCATAAGACGCTACAGAGCGTAGAGCCCAGTACATCACTGGGGCCAAGCTTCCTGCCATCCAGGACCAACAGTGCCTTGCGAAAGTATTCATGCACCTTGGCATTTTTCTTGTTTTGTTGCATTTACAACCTGTAATTTAAAAGGATTTCATGTAATGGAAATACACAAACTAGTCCAAATTGGTGAAGTGAAATGAAAAAAATAACTTGTTTCCAAAAATTCCAAAAATTAATAAAAGGAAAAGTGGTGCATGCATATGTATTCACCCCCTTTGCTATCAATACCCAAAATAAGATCTGGTGCAACCAATTACCTTCAGGAGTCACATAACTAGTTAAATAAAGTCCACCTGTGTGCAATATAAGTGTCACATGATCTGTCACATGATCTCAGTATACATACACCTGTTCTTAAAGGCCCCAGTGTCTGCAACACCACTAAGCAAGGGGCACCACCAAGCAAGTGGCACCATGAAGACCTAGGAGCTCTCCAAACAGGTCATGGACAAAGTTGTGGAGAAGTACAGATCAGGGTTGGTTTATAAAAAATATCAGAAACTTTGAACATCCCACAGAGCCCCATTAAATCCATTATTAAAAAATGGAAAGAATATGGCACCACAACAAACCCACCAAAACTCACAGACCAGGCAAGGAGGGCATTAATCAGCGAGACAACAAAGAGACCAAAGATAACCCTGAAGGAGCTACAAAGCTCCACAGTATCTGTCCATATGACCACTTTAAGCCATACACTCTACAGAGCTGGGCTTTACGGAAGAGTGTCAAGAAAAAAGCAATTGCTTGAAGAAAAAAAATTAGCAAACATGTTTGGTGTTCACCAAAAGGCACGTAGGAGACTCCCCAAACATATGGAAGAAGGTACTCTGGTCAGATGAGACTAAAATTGAGATTTTTGGCCATCAAGGAAAATGTTACATCTGGCGCCAACTCAACACCTCTCATCACCCCGAGAACATCATCCCCACAGTGAAGCATGCTGGTGGCAGCATCATGCTGTGGGGATGTTTTTCATCGGCAGGGACTAGGAAACTGGTCAGAATTGAAGGAATGATGGATGGCACTAAATACAGGGAAATTCCTAAGGGAAACCTGTTTCAGTCATCCAGAGATTTGAGACTAAGACGGAGGTTTACCTTCCAGCAGGACAATGACCCTAAGCATACTGCTAAAGAAACACTCAAGTGGTTTAAGGGGAAACATTTATATGTCTTGGAATGGCCTAGTCAAAGCCCAGACCTTTTATTTCTTGTTTGTTTCACAATAACACATATTTGCATCTTCAAAGTGGTAGGCATGTTGTGTAAATCAAATGATATAAACCCCCCCAAAATCTATTTGATTTCCAGTTTGTAAGGCAATTAAATAGGAAAAATACCAAGGGGGTGAATACTTTTGCAAGCCACTGTATATACTATGCAGTGTCAGAGGAAAGCCCAAAAAATGGTCAGAGTCTACATTCGCCCAAGTCATAGACTCTTTTCTCTGCTACCACACGGGAAGAGGAGCGCCAAGTCTAGGACCAAAAGGCTCCTTAACAGCTTCTAGCCCCAAGTCATAGACTCTTTTCTCTGCTACCACACGGGAAGAGGAGCGCCAAGTCATAGACTCTTTTCTCTGCTACCACACGGGAAGAGGAGCGCCAAGTCATAGACTCTTTTCTCTGCTAGCACACGGGAAGAGGAGCGCCAAGTCTAGGACCAAAAGGCTCCTTAACAGCTTCTAGCCCCAAGTCATAGACTCTTTTCTCTGCTACCACACGGGAAGAGGAGCGCCAAGTCTAGGACCAAAAGGCTCCTTAACAGCTTCTAGCCCCAAGTCATAGACTCTTTTCTCTGCTACCACACGGGAAGAGGAGCGCCAAGTCTAGGACCAAAAGGCTCCTTAACAGCTTCTAGCCCCAAGTCATAGACTCTTTTCTCTGCTAGCACACGGGAAGAGGAGCACCAAGTCTAGGACCAAAAGGCTCCTTAACAGCTTCTAGCCCCAAGTCATAGACTCTTTTCTCTGCTAGCACACGGGAAGAGGAGCACCAAGTCTAGGACCAAAAGGCTCCTTAACAGCTTCTAGCCCCAAGTCATAGACTCTTTTCTCTGCTAGCACACGGGAAGAGGAGCACCAAGTCTAGGACCAAAAGGCTCCTTAACAGCTTCTAGCCCCAAGCCGTAAGACTGCTGAAAAATGTATCAATTGGCCACCGGCCTATTTACATTGACCCCCCCCGCCCCTCCATTTGTTTTGTACACTGCTGCTTCTCACTGTTCATTATGTATGCATAGTCACTTCACCCCCACCTACATGTACAAATTACCTCAACTAACCTGTACCCACGCACACTGACTCGATACTGGCACCCCCTGTATATAGCCTGTTATTGTTATTTTATTGTGTTACTTTCATTATTTTTTTAAACTTTAGTTTATTTGCTAAATGTTTTCTTAACTCTTTCTTGAACTGCACTGTTGGTTAAGGCCTTGTATTCACAGTAAGATCTACACTTGTTGTTTTTGGCACGTGGCAAATACAGTTTGATTTGATTTTGAAGAACACAGGCCGGATTGTGGTTGGTCTAAGCCGAGGATCCTCTGTGGTTGAGTGAAGAGAGAAAATCCTCTGGCTTTTGTTCAAGTCCTGTCCTCTGACCCCCCCCCACCCCAAACACACACACATAATTCAACAAGTAATTAAATTATCTGTCTATATGAAACCATGCTCAGTTGGCAGCCTCAATAATTAATTCATGCCCTCCCTTACTTGTTTTAAATATTCATAGAAATGATCCATGGCCTCTCTTCTCTTAATCTTGTTCATGTTGCTTTTCCATGACAATTTTTTCCCTTCAGTGTAGAGAGAGAGGCTGGATGCTTGTGGACGTACAGTATATCATTGGAACTGGAGGGATTTAGCAGGCATAGATATCACTGGGCCAATATTCATATAGCTGAATTAAGGTCACAATAAAATGATAAACACATGCATAAATAAAGTAACCAAGGCGTAGGGTTTCAATTAGCATCAGATGTAGTGGACACATTCACTAATCCAAGCACAATGGTGACCTCACTGCTCATTTGTGTTCCTGTGAAGGACATACAGAGCCTTCAGAAAGTATTTACACCCTTTGACTTTTTCCACATTTTGTTGTGTTAAAGCCTGAATATAAAATGGATTAAATGTAGATTTTTATTGTCACTGGTCTAAACACACTACCCCATAATGTTAAAGTGGAATTATGTTTTTAGAAATGTTTATGAATTAATAAAATATTTTAAGTGTATTGAGTCAAGATCCCTCAGTCGAGCAGTGAATTTCCAACACAGATTCAACCAAAAAGGGAGGTTTTCCAATGACTCACAATGAAGGGCACCTATTGGTAGATGGGTAAAACAATTAAAAGCAGACATTGAATATCCCTTTGAGGATGGTGAAGCTTTGAAGGCTGGATTACTTGGTCTATCGACATGCTGTGAACTGTTAGCGCAGTGACATCATGAATATTCTATTGTTGTCTGACAGCAAACTTGTCGTTGTCGTTATGAAGTATAAACACAAAACGAGGGCATACTTGCCTTATTTGAACACCAATTAACCCATTCAAGAATTTAGTAAATGTCAATCCAGCTAGCCAGGCAACTAAAATCAACTTTCTAAACAATGTTTTGGTTTGTTGCTAGCTTGTTAGCTACCTAGCTATCTAGCTAGTCAGTTCAAATAATGACCAGAGCATACTTTAACTTTAGCCACTTTTTTTCATTATTAAAGGAAAATAAATCCACCACAACAACATAATTAATTACAAGGTAATGAAGGCGAGCATACAGAAAACAGCTTAGGGTAGTGAGTGTGATGAATTAAAATGAGGTAATTCTATCTGAGAATTGTTTAACTCCTGCACAGTCTTGTCACAGACGGATTAGATCCTATTGCTGTAGCAGCCCAGTAAGCACGACAACGGACTTTGCTACAGTCGCAGAGACATTAACTTTCGCAGCAATGTTCTGAAAAACGTTCCACCGGAGTATAAATTAAATGTTGTTTGACCAGCGACACTTGCCACATTCTTATTGTCTACATACATGGCGTTGGCGGAAGAATAAACCACTATTATTAACATGTATACTACTCTCACTCCATGTCTCTCTATTTCTGCTCTTCTCCATTTCTGCTTTTTCTCAATTTATTTTATTTCTCTACCTTCACACTGTCTGTCTCTCTCTAGTTGAAGACGATATAGTGTATCAGCAAACTAAAGGGAGGGTAGTATCATTCTGTAGAGGAGGAATAACTAGACTAGAGGAGACAGTATCATTCTGTAGAGGAGGAATAACTAGACTAGAGGAGACAGTATCATTCTGTAGAGGAGGAATAACTAGACTAGAGGAGACAGTATCATTCTGTAGAGGAGGAATCACTAGACTAGAGGAGACAGTATCATTCTGTAGAGGAGGAATCAATAGACTAGAGGAGACAGTATCATTCTGTAGAGGAGGTATCACTAGACTAGAGGAGACAGTATCATTCTGTAGAGGAGGAATCACTAGACTAGAGGAGACATAGTATCATTCTGTAGAGGAGGAATAACTAGACTAGAGGAGACAGTATCATTCTGTAGAGGAGGAATCACTAGACTAGAGGAGACAGTATCATTCTGTAGAGGAGGAATCAATAGACTAGAGGAGACAGTATCATTCTGTAGAGGAGGTATCACTAGACTAGAGGAGACAGTATCATTCTGTAGAGGAGGAATCACTAGACTAGAGGAGACATAGTATCATTCTGTAGAGGAGGAATCAATAGACTAGAGGAGACAGTATCATTCTGTAGAGGAGGTATCACTAGACTAGAGGAGACAGTATCATTCTGTAGAGGAGGAATCAATAGACTAGAGGAGGCAGTATCATTCTGTAGAGGAGGTATCACTAGACTAGAGGAGACAGTATCATTCTGTAGAGGAGGAATCACTAGACTAGAGGAGACATAGTATCATTCTGTAGAGGAGGAATAACTAGACTAGAGGAGACAGTATGATTCTGTAGAGGAGGAATCACTAGACTAGAGGAGACAGTATCATTCTGTAGAGGAGGAATCAATAGACTAGAGGAGACAGTATCATTCTGTAGAGGAGGTATCACTAGACTAGAGGAGACATAGTATCATTCTGTAGAGGAGGTATCACTAGACTAGAGGAGACATAGTATCATTCTGTAGAGGAGGAATCAATAGACTAGAGGAGACAGTATCATTCTGTAGAGGAGGTATCACTAGACTAGAGGAGACAGTATCATTCTGTAGAGGAGGAATCACTAGACTAGAGGAGACATCACTAGACTAGAGGAGACATAGTATCATTTTGTAGAGGAGGTATCACTAGACTAGAGGAGACATAGTATCACTCTGTAGAGGAGGTATCACTGGACTAGAGGAGACCTAGTAACACTGTAGAGGAGGTATCACTAGACTAGAGGAGACATAGTATCATTCTGTAGAGGAGGTATCACTAGACTAGAGGAGACATAGTATCATTCTGTAGAGGAGGAATCACTAGACTAGAGGAGACAGTATCATTCTGTAGAGGAGGTATCACTAGACTAGAGGAGACCTAGACACACTCTGTAGAGGAGGTATCACTAGACTAGAGGAGACATAGTATCATTCTGTAGAGGAGGTATCACTAGACTAGAGGAGACATAGTATCATTCTGTAGAGGAGGAATCACTAGACTAGAGGAGACATAGTATCATTCTGTAGAGGAGGTATCACCAGGCTAGAGGAGACATAGTATCATTCTGTAGAGGAGGTATCACTAGACAAGAGGAGACCTAGTAACACTCTGTAGAGGAGGTATCACTAGGCTAGAGGATACATAGTATCATTCTGTAGAGGATGTATCACTAGACTAGAGGAGACCTAGACACACTCTGTAGAGGAGGTATCACTAGACTAGAGGAGACATAGTATCATTCAGTAGAGGAGGTATCACTAGACTAGAGGAGACCCAGTAGCATTCTGTAGAGGAGGTATCACTAGACAAGAGGAGACATAGTATCATTCTGTAGAGGAGGTATCACTAGACTGGAGGAGACCCAGTAGCATTCTGTAGAGGAGGTATCACTAGACTAGAGGAGACCCAGTAGTATTCTGTAGAGGAGGTATCACTAGACTAGAGGAGACATAGTATAATTCTGTAGAGGAGGTATCACTAGACTAGAGGAGACATAGTATCATTCTGTAGAGGAAGTATCACTAGGCTAGAGGAGAAAAAGTATCATTCTGTAGAGGAGGTATCGCTAGGCTAGAGGAGACATAGTATCATTCTGTAGAGGGGGTATCACTAGACTGGAGGAGACCCAGTAACATTCTATAGAGGAGGTATCACTAGACTAGAGGAGACTTAGTAACATTCTGTAGAGGAGGTATCAGTAGACTAGAGGAGACAGTAACATTCTGTAGAGGAGGTATCACTAGACTAGAGGAGACAGTAACATTCTGTAGAGGAGGTATCACTAGACTAGAGGAGACAGTAACATTCTATAGAGGAGGTATCACTACACTAGAGGAGACTTAGTAACATTCTGTAGAGGAGGTATCAGTAGACTAGAGGAGACAGTAACATTCTATAGAGGAGGTATCACTAGACTAGAGGAGACTTAGTAACATTCTGTAGAGGAGGTATCAGTAGACTAGAGGAGACAGTAACATTCTGTAGAGGAGCTTTCACTAGACTAGAGGAGACAGTAACATTCTGTAGAGGAGGAATCACTAGACTAGAGGAGACCTAGTAGCGTTCTGTAGAGGAGGTATCATTAGACTAGAGGAGACCTTTTAACGTTCTGTAGAGGAGGTATCACTAGACGAGAGGAGACCTGGGGACATTGAAGTAGCCCCTGAGTGGTCATTGCGTGTATGTCTATTTTTCCCTCATGTTGGCCCTTTTATTTTCCACAGCCCTTTCTCTTTCACCCTGTCTCCCTCTCTTCCCAAGAGCCCTCCACTCCTCTCAGACCACAGAACAATACATATAGCGTCATGCTAAAGCATCCTCCAAACAGACCCTAGGCCACATCGCACAGAACATCTTCAGTTCCTCTCAGACCACAGAACATCCCCAATTCCTCTCAGACCACAGAACATCTTCAGTTCCTCTCAGACCACAGAACATCCCCAGTTCCTCTCAGACCACAGAACATCTCCAGTTCCTCTCAGACCAAATAACATCTTCAGGTCCTCTCAGACAAAAAAGAACACGTCACATGTCTGTACACAGCACCCTATCTCCCAAACAACACCTTGCCAGGCAATGTCAGGGTCCCATTCACCCGCATTATTCTCTTATCAAACAACAACAGCAATGAAACCAAAGCAACAACATCACAACAAGCAAAAATGAAAAAAAAATCGAATCCAAATCCTATAGGAAAAGAGGGAGAGAGAGAGAGAGAGAGAGAGAGAAATAGAGAAAGAGAGAAAAACAGAGAGAGAAAGAGAGAGAGAAAGAAATAGAGAAAGAGAGAGAGTTAGAGACTTGAGAGAGAGAGAGAGAGAAAGAGAAAGAGAGTGACAGAGCGAGAGAGAAAGTGAGAAAGAGAGCGAGAAAGTGAACAAGAATGAGAGCGAGAAAGAGAGTGAGAGAGCGAGAGAGATTGGCAGCGTAAGCAGGGGAGCTGAAGAAGCGTCAGGTTAATCCACCAGAGCAAGGCCGTCTTCCGAGAGAAAGGAAGAGACAGAGATAGAGAGAGAGAGAAATAGAGAAAGGAAGAGACAGAGAGATAGACAGAGAGAAAGAGAAATAGAGAAAGGAAGAGACAGTAATAGAGACAGAGAGAGAGAGAAATAGAGAAAGGAAGAGAGAGAGAGACAGAGAGAGAGAGAAATAGAGAAAGGAAGAGAGAGAGAGACAGGAGAGAGAGAGAAATAGAGAAAGGAAGAGAGAGAGAGAGAGAGAGAGAAATAGAGAAAGGAAGAGACAGTAATAGAGACAGAGAGAGAGAGAAATAGAGAAAGGAAGAGAGAGAGAGACAGAGAGAGAGAGAAATAGAGAAAGGAAGAGACAGAGATAGAGACAGAGAGAGAGAGAAATAGAGAAAGGAAGAGAGAGAGATAGAGACAGAGAGAAAGGAAGAGAGAGAGAGACAGAGAGAGAGAGAAATAGAGAAAGGAAGAGAGAGAGAGACAGAGAGAGAGAGAAATAGAGAAAGGAAGAGACAGAGATAGAGACAGAGAGAGAGAGAAATAGAGAAAGGAAGAGACAGAGAGACAGAGAGAGAGAGAGAAATAGAGAAAGGAAGAGACAGAGATAGAGACAGAGAGAGAGAGAAATAGAGAAAGGAAGAGACAGAGATAGAGACAGAGAGAGAGAGAAATAGAGAAAGGAAGAGAGAGAGAGACAGAGAGAGAGAAATAGAGAAAGGAAGAGACAGAATAGAGAGAGAGAGAGAGAAATAGAGAAAGAAGAGAGAGAGAGACAGAGAGAGAGAGAAAAGAGAAAGGAAGAGACAGAGAGAGAGAGAAA
>NC_056442.1:44617754-44630254 GCF_018296145.1 Oncorhynchus tshawytscha
AAGAGACAGAGATAGAGACAGAGAGAGAGAGAAATAGAGAAAGGAAGAGACAGAGATAGAGACAGAGAGAGAGAGAGAAATAGAGAAAGGAAATATAGATAGAGACAGAGAGAGAGAGAAATAGAGAAAGGAAGAGACAGAGATAGAGACAGAGAGAGAGAGAAATAGAGAAAGGAAGAGACATAGATAGAGACAGAGAGAGAGAGAAATAGAGAAAGGAAGAGACAGAGATAGAGACAGAGAGAGAGAGAGAAATAGAGAAAGGAAGAGACAGAGATAGAGACAGAGGGAGAGAAATAGAGAAAGGAAGAGACAGAGATAGAGACAGAGAGAGAGAGAAATAGAGAAAGGAAGAGACATAGATAGAGACAGAGAGAGAGAGAAATAGAGAAAGGAAGAGACAGAGATAGAGAGAAATAGAGAAAGGAAGAGACAGAGATAGAGAGAAAAGAGAAAGGAAGAGACAGAGAGAGAGAGAAATAGAGAAAGGAAGAGACAGAGATAGAGACAGAGAGAGAGAGAAATAGAGAAAGGAAGAGAGAGATAGAGACAGAGAGAGAGAGAAATAGAGAAAGGAAGAGACATAGATAGAGACAGAGATAGAGACAGAGAGAGAGAGAAATAGAGAAAGGAAGAGACAGATAGAGACAGAGAGAGAGAGAAATAGAGAAAGGAAGAGACATAGATAGAGACAGAGATAGAGACAGAGAGAGAGAGAAATAGAGAAAGGAAGAGACAGAGATAGAGACAGAGAGAGAGAGAAATAGAGAAAGGAAGAGAGAGAGAGACAGAGAGAGAGAGAAATAGAGAAAGGAAGAGAGAGAGAGACAGAGAGAGAGAGAAATAGAGAAAGGAAGAGAGAGAGAGAGAGAGAGAGAGAAATAGAGAAAGGAAGAGAGAGAGAGACAGAGAGAAAGAATAGAGAGAAATAGAGAAAGGAAGAGACAGAGAGAGAGAGAAATAGAGAAAGGAAGAGACAGAGATAGAGACAGAGAGAGAGAGAAATAGAGAAAGGAAGAGACAGAGATAGAGAGACAGAGAGAGAGAGAAATAGAGAAAGGAAGAGACATAGATAGAGACAGAGAGAGAGAGAAATAGAGAAAGGAAGAGAGAGATAGAGACAGAGAGAGAGAGAAAGAGAGAAAGGAAGAGACAGAGATAGAGACAGAGAGAGAGAAATAGAGAGACAGAGATAGAGACAGAGAGAGAGAAATAGAGAAAGGAAGAGAGAGAGAGAGAGAGAGAATAGAGAAAGAAGAGACAGAGATAGAGACAGAGAGAGAGAGAAATAGAGAAAGGAAGAGACAGAGATAGAGACAGAGAGAGAGAGAAATAGAGAAAGGAAGAGACAGAGATAGAGACAGAGAGAGAGAAATAGAGAAAGGAAGAGACAGAGATAGAGACAGAGAGAGAGAGAAAGAGAAAGGAAGAGACAGAGATAGAGACAGAGAGAGAGAGAGAAATAGAGAAAGGAAGAGACAGAGATAGAGAGAGAGAGAGAGAAATAGAGAAAGGAAGAGACAGAGATAGAGACAGAGAGAGAGAGAAATAGAGAAAGGAAGAGACAGAGATAGAGACAGAGAGAGAGAGAGAAATAGAGAAAGAAGAGACAGAGATAGAGACAGAGAGAGAGAAATAGAGAAAGGAAGAGACAGAGATAGAGACAGAGAGAGAGAGAAATAGAGAAAGGAAGAGACATAGATAGAGACAGAGAGAGAGAGAAATAGAGAAAGGAAGAGACAGAGAGAGAGAGAAATAGAGAAAGGAAGAGACAGAGATAGAGACAGAGAGAGAGAAATAGAGAAAGGAAGAGAGAGAGAGACAGAAGAGAGAGAGAAATAGAGAAAGAAGAGAGACAGAGACAGAGAGAGAAATAGAGAAAGGAAGAGAGAGAGAGACAGAGAGAGAGAGAAATAGAGAAAGATAGAGAAGAGAAAGAGATAGAGAGAGAGAGAAAGAGAGAGAAAGAGAGAAATAGAGAAAGAAGAGACAGAGATAGAGACAGAGAGAGAGAGAAATAGAGAAAGGAAGAGACAGAGATAGAGACAGAGAGAGAGAGAAATAGAGAAAGGAAGAGACAGAGATAGAGACAGAGAGAGAGAGAAATAGAGAAAGGAAGAGACAGAGATAGAGACAGAGAGAGAGAGAAATAGAGAAAGGAAAGAGAGAAGACAGAAAGAGAGAAATAGAGAAAGGAAGAGAGAGAGACAATAGAGAAAAGAAAGAGAGAAAGGAAGAGAGAGAGAGAGACAGAGAAATAGAAAGGAAGAGAGAGAGAGACAGAGAGAGAAATAGAAAGAAAGAGAGAATAGAGAAGAGAGAGAGAAATAGAGAAAGGAAGAGAAAGAGAGAGAGAGAAATAGAGAAAGGAAAGAGAGAGAGAGAGACAGAGAAGAGAGAAATAGAGAAAAAGGAAAGAGAGATAGAGACAGAGAGAGAGAGAGAAAGGAAAGAGAAAGAGAAGAGACAGAGAAGAGAGAGAAAGAGAAAGAAAGAGAAGAGAAAGATAGAGAAAGAGAAGAGAGAAATAGAAGAGAGAGACAGAATAGAGAAAAGAGAAAGGAAGAGACAGAGATAGAGACAGAGAGAGAAATAGAGAAAGGAAGAGACAGAGATAGAGACAGAGAGAGAGAGAAATAGAGAAAGGAAGAGAGAGACAGAGACAGAGAGAGAGAAATAGAGAAAGAAGAGAGAGAGATAGAGACAGAGAGAGAGAGAAGAAGAGAAAGGAAGAGACAGAGATAGAGACAGAAAGAGAGAGAGAAATAGAGAAAGGAAGAGACAGAGATAGAGACAGAGAGAGAGAGAAATAGAGAAAAAGGAAGAGAGAGATAGAGACAGAGAGAGAGAGAAATAGAGAAAGGAAGAGACAGAGATAGAGACAGAAGAGAGAGAAATAGAGAAAGGAAGAGACAGAGATAGAGACAGAGAGAGAGAGAAATAGAGAAAGGAAGAGACAGAGATAGAGACAGAGAGAGAGAGAAATAGAGAAAGAAGAGACAGAGATAGAGACAGAGAGAGAGAGAAGAGAGAAAGGAAGAAAGGAAGAGACAGAGAGAGACAGAGAGAGAGAGAAATAGAGAAACAGAGAAAGAGACAGAGAGAGACAGAGAGAGAGAGAGAAATAGAGAAAGGAAGAGAGAGAGAGAGACAGAGAGAGAGAGAAATAGAGAAAGGAAGAGAGAGAGAGACAGAGAGAGAGAGAAATAGAGAAAAAGGAAGAGAGAGAGAGACAGAGAGAGAGAGAAATAGAGAAAGGAAGAGAGAGAGATAGAGACAGAGAGAGAGAGAAATAGAGAAAGGAAAGAGAGCAAGAGAAGACAGAGAGAGAGAAATAGAAAAAAGAGAGAGAGATAGAGACAGAGAGAGAGAGAAATAGAGAAAGGAAGAGAGAGTTAGAGACAGAGAGAGAGAGAAATAGAGAAAGGAAGAAGAGATAGAGACAGAGAGAGAGAGAAAGAGAAAGGAAGAGACAGAGACAGAGAGAGAGAGAAATAGAGAAAGAAGAACAGAGACAGAGAGAGAGAAATAGAGAAAGGAAGAGACAGAGAGAGAGACAGAGAGAGAGAAATAGAGAAGAGAGAGAGATAGAGACAGAGAGAGAGAGAAATAGAGAAAGGAAGAGAGAGAGAGACAGAGAGAGAGAGAAATAGAGAAAGGAAGAGAAGATAGAGAGAGAAAAGAGAAAGAGAAGAGACAGAGAGAGAGAGAAATAGAGAAAGGAAGAGACAGAGATAGAGACAGAGAGAGAGAGAAATAGAGAAAGGAAGAGACAGAGATAGAGACAGAGAGAGAGAGAAATAGAGAAAGGAAGAGACAGAGATAGAGACAGAGAGAGAGAGAAATAGAGAAAGGAAGAGACAGAGAGAGACAGAAAGAGAGAAAAGAGAAAGGAAGAGACAGAGATAGAGACAGAGAGAGAGAGAAATAGAGAAAGGAAGAAGAGAAGAGAGAAAGAGAGAAAGAAGAGAGAGAGACAGAGAGAGAGAGAAATAGAGAAAGGAAGAGACAGAGATAGAGACAGAGAGAGAGAAATAGAGAAAGGAAGAGACAGAGATAGAGATAGAGAGAGAGAGAAAGAGAGAGAGAATAGAGAAAGGAAGAGAGAGAGAGAGAAAGAGAGAGAAGAGACAGAGAGAGAGAAAGAGAGAGAAAGAAGAGAGAGAAGAGACAGAGAGAGAGAAATAGAGAAAGGAAGAGAGAGAGAGACAGAGAGAGAGAGAAATAGAGAAAGGAAGAGAGAGAGATAGAGACAGAGAGAGAGAGAAATAGAGAAAGGAAGAGACAGAGACAGAGAGAGAGAGAGAAATAGAGAAAGGAAGAGACAGAGAGAGAGAGAGAGAGAAATAGAGAAAGGAAGAGACAGAGAGAGAGAGAAATAGAGAAAGGAAGAGACAGAGATAGAGACAGAGAGAGAGAGAAATAGAGAAAAGGAAGAGAGAGAGAGACAGAGAGAGAGAAATAGAGAAAGGAAGAGAGAGAGAGACAGAGAGAGAGAGAAATAGAGAAAGGAAGAGACAGAGAGAGAGAGAAATAGAGAAAGGAAGAGACAGAGATAGAGACAGAGAGAGAGACAGAGAGAGAGAGAAATAGAGAAAGGAAGAGAGAGAGAGAGAGAGAGAGAGAAATAGAGAAAGGAAGAGAGAGAGAGAGACAGAGAGAGAGAGAAATAGAGAAAGGAAGAGAAGAGAGAGACAGAGAGAAAGAAGAGACAGAGACAGAGATAGAGAGAAATAGAAGGAAAAGAAGAGACAGAGAGAGAGAGAAATAGAGAAAGGAAGAGACAGAGATAGAGACAGAGAGAGAGAGAAATAGAGAAAGGAAGAGAGAGAGAGAGAGAGAAATAGAGAGAAAGGAAGAGACAGAGAGAGAGAGAAATAGAGAAAGGAAGAGAGAGATAGAGACAGAGAGAGAGAGAAATAGAGAAAGGAGAGAGAGAGAGACAGAGAGAGAGAGAAATAGAGAAAGGAAGAGAGAGAGAGACAGAGAGAGAGAGAAATAGAGAAAGGAAAGAGAGAGAGACAGAGAGAAAGGAAGAGACAGAGAGAGAGAGAAATAGAGAAAGGAAGAGACAGAGATAGAGACAGAGAGAAAGGAAGAGAGAGAGAGAAATAGAGAAAGGAAGAGACAGAGATAGAGACAGAGAGAGAGAGAAATAGAGAAAGGAAGAGACAGAGATAGAGACAGAGAGAGAGAGAAATAGAGAAAGGAAGAGACAGAGATAGAGACAGAGAGAGAGAGAAATAGAGAAAGGAAGAGACAGAGATAGAGACAGAGAGAGAGAGAAATAGAGAAAGGAAGAGAGAGAGATAGAGACAGAGAGAGAAATAGAGAAAGGAAGAGACAGAGATAGAGACAGAGAGAGAGAGAAATAGAGAAAGGAAGAGACAGAGAAGATAGAGAAGAGAAATAGAGAAAGGAAGAGACATAGATAGAGACAGAGAGAGAGAGAAATAGAGAAAGGAAGAGAGAGAGATAGAGACAGAGAGAAAGAGAAATAGAGAAAGGAAGAGACATAGATAGAGACAGAGAGAGAGAGAAATAGAGAAAGGAAGAGACATAGATAGAGACAGAGAGAGAGAGAAATAGAGAAAGGAAGAGACAGAGATAGAGACAGAGAGAGAGAAATAGAGACAGAAAGAGAGAAATAGAGAAAGGAAGAGACATAGATAGAGACAGAGAGAGAGAGAAATAGAGAAAGGAAGAGACAGAGATAGAGACAGAGAGAGAGAAATAGAGAAAGGAAGAGAGAGAGAGACAGAGAGAGAGAGAAATAGAGAAAGGAAGAGACAGAGATAGAGACAGAGAGAGAGAGAAATAGAGAAAGGAAGAGAGACAGAGAGAGAGAGAAATAGAGAAAGGAAGAGACATAGATAGAGACAGAGAGAGAGAGAAATAGAGAAAGGAAGAGACAGAGATAGAGACAGAGAGAGAGAGAAATAGAGAAAGGAAGAGAGAGAGAGACAGAAAGAGAGAGAAATAGAGAAAGGAAGAGAGAGAGAGACAGAGAGAGAGAGAAATAGAGAAAGGAAGAGAGAGAGAGACAGAGAGAAGAGAGAAATAGAGAAAGGAAGAGACAGAGAGAGACAGAGAGAGAGAGAGAGAGAGAAATAGAGAAAGGAAGAGAGAGAGATAGAGACAGAGAGAGAGAGAAATAGAGAAAGGAAGAGACAGAGATAGAGACAGAGAGAGAGAGAAATAGAGAAAGGAAGAGAGAGAGATAGAGAGAGAGAGAGAGAAATAGAGAAAGGAAGAGACAGAGATAGAGACAGAGAGAGAGAGAAATAGAGAAAGGAAGAGAGAGAGATAGAGACAGAGAGAGAGAGAAATAGAGAAAGGAAGAGAGAGAGATAGAGACAGAGAGAGAGAGAAATAGAGAAAGGAAGAGACAGAGATAGAGACAGAGAGAGAGAGAAATAGAGAAAGGAAGAGAGAGAGAGACAGAGAGAGAGAGAAATAGAGAAAGGAAGAGAGAGAGATAGAGACAGAGAGAGAGAGAAATAGAGAAAGGAAGAGACAGAGATAGAGACAGAGAGAGAGAGAAATAGAGAAAGGAAGAGACAGAGATAGAGACAGAGAGAGAGAGAAATAGAGAAAGGAAGAGACAGAGATAGAGACAGAGAGAGAGAGAGAGAGAGAGAGAAATAGAGAAAGGAAGAGAGAGAGACAGAGAGAGAGAGAAATAGAGAAAGGAAGAGAGAGAGACAGAGAGAGAGAGAAATAGAGAAAGGAAGAGAGAGAGATAGAGACAGAGAGAGAGAGAAATAGAGAAAGGAAAGAGACAGAGAGAGAGAGAGAAATAGAGAAAGGAAGAGACAGAGAGAGAGAGAGAGAGAGAGAAATAGAGAGAAGAGAGAGAGAGAGAAATAGAGAAAGGAAGAGACAGAGATAGAGACAGAGAGAGAGAGAAATAGAGAAAGGAAGAGAGAGAGAGACAGAGAGAGAGACAGAGAGAGAGAGAAATAGAGAAAGGAAGAGACAGAGAGACAGAGAGAGAGAGAAATAGAGAAAGGAAGAGACAGAGATAGAGACAGAGAGAGAGAGAAATAGAGAAAGGAAGAGAGAGAGAGACAGAGAGAGAGAGAAATAGAGAAAGGAAGAGAGAGAGAGACAGAGAGAGAGAGAAATAGAGAAAGGAAGAGAGAGAGAGAGAGAGGAAAGAGAGAGAGAAATAGAGAAAGGAAGAGACAGAGAGAGAGAGAAATAGAGAAAGGAAGAGACAGAGATAGAGACAGAGAGAGAGAGAAATAGAGAAAGGAAGAGAGAGAGAGAGAGAGAAATAGAGAAAGGAAGAGACAGAGAGAGAGAGAAATAGAGAAAGGAAGAGAGAGAGATAGAGACAGAGAGAGAGAGAAATAGAGAAAGGAAGAGAGAGAGAGACAGAGAGAGAGAGAAATAGAGAAAGGAAGAGAGAGAGAGACAGAGAGAAAGGAAGAGACAGAGAGAGAGAGAAATAGAGAAAGGAAGAGACAGAGATAGAGACAGAGAGAAAGGAAGAGAGAGAGAGAAATAGAGAAAGGAAGAGACAGAGAGAGAGAGAAATATAGAAAGGAAGAGACAGAGATAGAGACAGAGAGAGAGAGAAATAGAGAAAGGAAGAGACAGAGATAGAGACAGAGAGAGAGAGAAATAGAGAAAGGAAGAGACAGAGATAGAGACAGAGAGAGAGAGAAATAGAGAAAGGAAGAGAGAGAGATAGAGAGAGAGAGAGAAATAGAGAAAGGAAGAGACAGAGAGAGAGAGAAATAGAGAAAGGAAGAGACAGAGATAGAGACAGAGAGAGAGAGAAATAGAGAAAGGAAGAGAGAGAGAGAGACAGAGAGAGAGAGAAATAGAGAAAGGAAGAGAGAGAGAGACAGAGAGAGAGAGAAAAGAGAAAGAAGAGAGAGAGAGACAGAGAGAAAGGAAGAGAGAGAGAGAAATAGAGAAAGAAGAGACAGAGAGAGAGAGAAATAGAGAAAGGAAGAGACAGAGATAGAGACAGAGAGAGAGAGAAATAGAGAAAGGAAGAGACAGAGATAGAGACAGAGAGAGAGAGAAATAGAGAAAGGAAGAGACAGAGAGAGAGAGAGAGAAATAGAGAAAGGAAGAGAGAGAGAGAGAGAGAGAGAGAGAGAGAAATAGAGAAAGGAAGAGAGAGAGAGAGAGACAGAGAGAGAGAGAAATAGAGAAAGGAAGAGAGAGTAAGAGAGACAGAGAGAGAGAGAAATAGAGAAAGGAAGAGAGAGAGAGACAGAGAGAGAGAGAAATAGAGAAAGGAAGAGAGAGAGAGACAGAGAGAGAGACAGAGAGAGAGAGAAATAGAGAAAGGAAGAGACAGAGAGAGAGAGAAATAGAGAAAGGAAGAGACAGAGATAGAGACAGAGAGAGAGAGAAATAGAGAAAGGAAGAGAGAGAGAGACAGAGAGAGAGAGAAATAGAGAAAGGAAGAGAGAGAGAGACAGAGAGAGAGAGAAATAGAGAAAGGAAGAGAGAGAGAGACAGAGAGAGAGAAATAGAGAAAGGAAGAGAGAGAGAGACAGAGAGAGAGAGAAATAGAGAAAGGAAGAGAGACAGAGAGAGAGAGAAATAGAGAAAGGAAGAGAGACAGAGAGAGAGAGAAATAGAGAAAGGAAGAGACATAGATAGAGACAGAGAGAGAGAGAAATAGAGAAAGGAAGAGACATAGATAGAGACAGAGATAGAGACAGAGAGAGAGAGAAATAGAGAAAGGAAGAGACAGATAGAGACAGAGAGAGAGAGAAATAGAGAAAGGAAGAGACAGAGATAGAGACAGAGAGAGAGAGAAATAGAGAAAGGAAGAGACAGAGATAGAGACAGAGAGAGAGAAATAGAGAAAGGAAGAGACAGAGATAGAGACAGAGAGAGAGAGAGAAATAGAGAAAGGAAGAGAGAGAGATAGAGACAGAGAGAGAGAGAAATAGAGAAAGGAAGAGACAGAGATAGAGACAGAGAGAGAGAGAAATAGAGAAAGGAAGAGACAGAGAGAGAGAGAAATAGAGAAAGGAAGAGACAGAAATAGAGACAGAGAGAGAGAGAAATAGAGAAAGGAAGAGACAGAAATAGAGACAGAGAGAGAGAGAAATAGAGAAAGGAAGAGACATAGATAGAGACAGAGAGAGAGAGAGAGAGAGAGAAATAGAGAAAGGAAGAGACAGAGATAGAGACAGAGAGAGAGAGAAATAGAGAAAGGAAGAGACATAGATAGAGACAGAGAGAGAGAGAAATAGAGAAAGGAAGAGACAGAGATAGAGACAGAGAGAGAGAGAGAAATAGAGAAAGGAAGAGACAGAGATAGAGACAGAGAGAGAGAGAAATAGAGAAAGGAAGAGACATAGATAGAGACAGAGAGAGAGAGAAATAGAGAAAGGAAGAGACAGAGATAGAGACAGAGAGAGAGAGAGAAATAGAGAAAGGAAGAGACAGAGATAGAGACAGAGAGAGAGAGAAATAGAGAAAGGAAGAGACAGAGATAGAGACAGAGAGAGAGAGAAATAGAGAAAGGAAGAGAAGAGAGATAGATAGAGACAGAGAGAGAGAGAAATAGAGAAAGGAAGAGACAGAGATAGAGAGAAATAGAGAAAGGAAGAGACAGAGATAGAGAGAAATAGAGAAAGGAAGAGACAGAGAGAGAGAGAAATAGAGAAAGGAAGAGACAGAGATAGAGACAGAGAGAGAGAGAGAAATAGAGAAAGGAAGAGACAGAGATAGAGACAGAGAGAGAGAGAGAAATAGAGAAAGGAAGAGACAGAGATAGAGACAGAGAGAGAGAGAAATAGAGAAAGGAAGAGACAGAGATAGAGACAGAGAGAGAGAGAGAAATAGAGAAAGGAAGAGACAGAGATAGAGACAGAGAGAGAGAGAAATAGAGAAAGGAAGAGACAGAGATAGAGACAGAGAGAGAGAGAAATAGAGAAAGGAAGAGACAGAGATAGAGACAGAGAGAGAGAGAAATAGAGAAAGGAAGAGACAGAGATAGAGACAGAGAGAGAGAGAAATAGAGAAAGGAAGAGACAGAGATAGAGACAGAGAGAGAGAGAGAGAGAGAGAAATAGAGAAAGGAAGAGACAGAGATAGAGACAGAGAGAGAGAGAAATAGAGAAAGGAAGAGACATAGATAGAGACAGAGAGAGAGAGAAATAGAGAAAGGAAGAGAGAGAGAGACAGAGAGAGAGAGAAATAGAGAAAGGAAGAGACATAGATAGAGACAGAGAGAGAGAGAAATAGAGAAAGGAAGAGACAGAGATAGACAGAGAGAGAGAGAAATAGAGAAAGGAAGAGAGAGAGAGAGAAATAGAGAAAGGAAGAGAGAGAGAGACAGAGAGAGAGAGAAATAGAGAAAGGAAGAGACAGAGATAGAGACAGAGAGAGAGAGAAATAGAGAAAGGAAGAGACAGAGATAGAGACAGAGAGAGAGAGAAATAGAGAAAGGAAGAGAGAGCATCTTATTTACGTTCTTCTTTTCATCACTTGCCTTTCTGCCATCACCAAGTCAATCCACAATGGAGGCTGTAAACAGATTAGCCTACCCACTCATAGAGCCATACTGACATCTAGAAAAGGATTACAGCTACCCTGTCCTCAGTCAGAGTCTGTGATATGGTGTTAAATCTCAAAATAGATTGAAACCAATTCAAGATATCAGAAATATGAATCATCTCTGAAATCTCCCAGGCGTTTGTTTGTTCCATATTTAATTTTCAAAAGACATGAGGTATAGGTTAATCATATTTATAAAATTGTCCCTTATATACTGATGAAAATCTCTTTCAAGTATCAATTTATTTTATTTATTTATTTTATTTCACCTTTATTTAACCAGGTAGGCAAGTTGAGAACAAGTTCTCATTTACAACTGCGACCTGGCCAAGATAAAGCAAAGCAGTTCGACAGATAAAACAACCCAGAGTTACACATGGAGTAAAACAAACATACAGTCAATAATACAGTATAAACAAGTCTATATACGATGTGAGCAAATGAGGTGAGATAAGGGAGGTAAAGGCAAAAAAAGGCCATGGTGGCAAAGTAAATACAATATAGCAAGTAAAACACTGGAATGGTAGATTTGCAATGGAAGAATGTGCAAAGTAGAAATAAAAAATAATGGGGTGCAAAGGAGCAAAATTAATTAATTAATTAAATACAGTAGAGAAAGAGGTAGTTGTTTGGGCTAAATTATAGGTGGGCTATGTACAGGTGCAGTAATCTGTGAGCTGCTCTGACAGTTGGTGCTTAAAGCTAGTGAGGGAGATAAGTGTTTCCAGTTTCAGAGATTTTTGTAGTTCGTTCCAGTCATTGGCAGCAGAGAACTGGAAGGAGAGGCGGCCAAAGAAATAATTGGTTGTGGGGGTGACCAGAGAGATATACCTGCTGGAGCGCGTGCTACAGGTGAGAGATGCTATGGTGACCAGCGAGCTGAGATAAGGAGGGACTTTCCCTAGCAGGGTCTTGTAGATGACCTGGAGCCAGTGGGTTTGGCGACAAATATGAAGCGAGGGCCAGCCAACGAGAGCGTACAGGTTGCAATGGTGGGTAGTATATGGGAATTTGGTGACAAAACGGATTGCACTGTGATAGACTGCATCCAATTTGTTGAGTAGGGTATTGGTGGCTATTTTGTAAATGACATCGCCATCTTCCTTATGAAGAGCAACAGTGAAAAAGAAAGACAAGGCATCGACAACAAACCCAACAAATGTTATGAATACAGAAGAGACACTACCTTTCTACCATCACACAGACAGACAACATGGCCGTGGCACGCCAGACACAGAGAGGAAGCAGAATAAGAATCATCTTAACAATAATCAGCTCTTGAGAAAGGACAGGAACAGGAGGAGTCAAAAGTCAGGGCCATGTTGAGTACACTTTCCACAACAGTCTGTTCATAATCTGGACCGCATAAGGTAGAATGACTCACATCCAGTTGTTTTGGGAAGGCTATTGGGAATTTTAAACCCAACAGAGAATCTATTCCAGGTTTTCTGTGTCACTGTTATACACCATTTTCCAATGATTTATTCCTTTGTGAGGATCATACTTGAAATGCCAACCTGGTGCACTGAATCTTACTTCCATGGTTATTGCAGTTTTGAGCATCATAATTATGATTGCTGATGCTTCTGCACAGCACGATCCTCATACTTCTAAACGTATTTGTTGAGAGGTTTGGTGAGAAGTTACTTCGATGTAGAACTCTCATCTCATCATTAACGCTGGGGTGTGGTTCAAGACATGTTCGTGTTGATTCCAACGCTGATTTTTCTAGTGTATGTGACAAGAGTAAAGATGTGGAAACACCTGTTGTCAGAGTGCTAACAATGTGTTCCTCACGGTGTCAACATGGCTGTTCTAGCTCTCAGGAAAAAGTGAGAAGATGAATATGTTGAGAGAAAAAGATAAATAAAATGTCACACGTGGTTCATCACACTAACAAAAGCTAAAAGAACTCTAACAAGTCTTGCATGAAACAACAAGCTTAAAGAGTCACTAGTAAT
>NC_056442.1:44635254-44657754 GCF_018296145.1 Oncorhynchus tshawytscha
TTTTGGAAAAAATATACTATACTAAATATACTATACTAAATATATTCACGTCACCAAATAATTGGTTAAAACCAATTGTTTTGCAATGATGCTCTACAGTAGTCTTAACAACACTCTGTGGGGTAGCACCATGGTGTTTCCGCCCTTCAATACAAAACCTAGGAGGCTCATGGTTCTCACCCCCTTCCATAGAATTACACAGTAATTATGACAACTTCCAACCTATCAGAGCACTTGCAGCATGCACTGACATGTTGTCCACCCAATCAAAGGATCAGAGAGTGAATCTAGTACCGAAAGCATAAACTACAGCTAGCACTGCAGTGCATAAAATGTGCAGAGTAGTTGACTTAAAGAGAGAGTAAGACAATAGTTGAACAGTTTTGAACAAATTAACTTCTTCAAAAATGATGGAGATGCAAGAGAGAGGGAGAGAGAGAGAGCTGACTATATGTTGTGTTTTTTTCACTTTCAATTTCACGTACTTAGCTAGCGAATGCAGCTAGTTAGTTTAACCTACTCAAACACAAGGCTCAAACTGAGAGGGAAACTAGTTAGCTAGCTGGCTATGGCTATCCAACACTGGAACTTTTCCAAGTCAAGGTAACCATTTGGTTTTATTAATCTATTGCCACCAAGGCCACCTGGTGTAACTGATAATAAATAAATGTGACAATGATGTAGGCTGTAGGCAATGATGTAGGCTGTGTGTAGTGGTTAGTGATTATGATAATGAAGGTTTGGCTTGGAAAAATGTTTTCGCCTCGTCACAGATAGTTGATGTGTTGTGCACTCAAGTCAACAAGCGAAGGGAAAATGTGAGAGGAGGAGAAACGTAAGATGTGAGAAGTAATACAACAGAGCTGCTATGAAAGTGAACTGTGTTTACGTGCGATCAGGGGTGTATTCATTCTGCCGATTCTGTTGTAAAACATTCTTAAACGGAAGCAAACGGAACAAAACAGGGAAAAACATACCTGAATCTGTCCTGAATAGAAACTCTCATTTGCAACTTTTGGACTAATGATTACACTTTAGATCAGCTAGATGCAGACAAGAGTGTGCAAGGCGGTATTGAATGTGTCACTGTCTGTCACCTTGATTACAAAAATGTCTCTCAAGCTGTGTACCTATGTTTTAAACTTTCATTCATAGGCTAGGTTGTAGTAACCTCATGATGGGTATAGGGAAAATGGTAGTATCATGTAGTAGCCTAAACCTATCACTGTTACATTGAGCTGGGTGAATGGAATATGAACGACAGTCAACCAAAATTCTGTAATACAAATAAGGCCATGCTAATAAAAAAAATGTGCGTCCTCCCTCATCTTAAACGGCACAGACCGCAATTGATTTTCAAGTACAGTACCTGAGTAATTATAACAAGTCTTTGAGTAAGTACGGTCATGGCCAAAGGTTTTGAAAATGACACAAATATACATTTTCACAAAGTCTGCTGCCTCAGTTTGTATGATGGCAATTTGCATATACTTCAGAATATTATGAAGAGTGATCAGATGAATTGCAATTAATTGCAAAGTCCCTCTTTGCCATGCAAATGAACTGAATCCCCAAAAAACATTTCCACTGCATTTCAGCCCTGCCACAAAAGGACCAGCTGACATCATGTCAGTGATTCTCTCATTAACACAGGTGTGAGTGTTGACGAGGACAAGGCTGGAGATCCGTTGTGCCATCCGTTTTGTCACCAAAGCCCCATACACTACCCACCATTGCGACCTGTACGGTCTTGTTGGTTGGCACTCGCTTCATACTCGTCGCCAAACCCACTGGCTACAGGTTAGCTACAAGTCTCTGCTAGGTAAAGCCCCGCCTTATCTCAGCTCACTGGTTACTATAGTAGCACCCACTCGTAGCACGCGCTCCAGCAGGTATATCTCACTGGTCACCCCCAAAGCTAATTCCTCCTTTGGTCCTCTTTCCTTCCAGGTCTTTGCTGCCCATGACTGGAATGAATTGC
The DNA here is from genome assembly GCF_018296145.1 of Oncorhynchus tshawytscha. Taxonomy (NCBI): domain Eukaryota; kingdom Metazoa; phylum Chordata; class Actinopteri; order Salmoniformes; family Salmonidae; genus Oncorhynchus; species Oncorhynchus tshawytscha. Next base: position 44,637,236 of record NC_056442.1, read on the forward strand.
AAAAATCTCTGAAGCTGGAGAATCACATCTCCCTCACTAGCTTTAAGCACTAGCTGTCAGAGAAGTTTACAGATCACTGCACCTGTACATAGCCTATCTGTAAACAGCCAATCTATCTACCTACCTCATCCCCATACTGGTATTTATTTATTTTGCTCCTTTGCATCCCAGCATCTCTACCTGCACATTCATCTTCTGCCGATCTACCATTCCAGTGTTTAATTGCTACATTGTAATTACTTCGCCACCATGGCCTATTTATTTCCTTAACTTACCTCATTTGCACTCACTGTATATAGACCTTTTGTTTTCTTTTGTTCTACTGTATTATTGACTGTATGTTTTGTTTATTCCATGTGTAACTCTATTTTGCAGTATGTGTCGAATTGCTATGCTTTATCTTGGCCAGGTCGCAGTTGCAAATGAGAACTTCTTCTCAACTAGCCTACCTGGTTAAATAAAGGTGAAAAAAGGCTGGAGATCACTTTGTCATGCTGATTGACTTCGAATAAGACTGGAAGCTTCAAAAGGGGGGTGGTGCTTGGAATCATTGTTCTTCCTCCGCCAACCATGGTTACCTGCAAGGAAACACGTGCCATCATCAATGCTTTGCACAAAAAGGGCTTCACAGGCAAGGATATTGCTGCCAGTAAGCTTGCACCTAAATCAACCATTTATCAGATCATCAGGAACTTCAAGGAGAACGGTTCAATTGTTGTGAAGAAGGCTTCAGGGCGCCTAAGAAAGTCCAGCAAGCGCCAGGACCGTCTCCTGAAGTTGATTCAGCTGCGGGATCGGGGCACCTCCAGTACAGAGCTTGCTCAGGAATGGCAGCAGGCAGGTGTTGAGTGCATCTGCACGCACAGTGAGGTGAAGACTTTTGGAGGATGGCCTGGTGTCAAGAAGGAAGTCACTTCTCTCCAGGAAAAACATCAGGGACAGACTGATATTCTGCAAAAGGTACAGGGATTGGACTGCTGAGGACTGGGGTAAAGTCATTTTCTCTGATGAATCCCCTTTCCGATTGTTTTGGGCATCCGGAAAAAAGCTTGTCCCGAGAAGACAAGGTGAGCGCTACCATCAGTCCTGTGTCATGCCGACAGTATAGCATCCTGAGAACGTTCATGTCAAGGGAGTGGACTCACTCACAATTTTCCCTAAGAACACAGCCATGAATAAAGAATGGTACCAACACATCCTCCAAGAGCAACTTCTCTCAACCATCCAGGAACAGTTTGGTGACGAACAATGCCTTTTCCAGCATGATGGAGCACCTTGCCATAAGGAAAAAGTGATAACTAAGTGGTTCTGGGAACAAAACATCGATATGTTGGGTCCATGGCCAGGAAACTCCCCAGACCTTAATCCCATTGAGAACTTGTGGGCAATCCTCAAGAGGCAGGTGGACAAACAAAACCCCACAAATTCTGACAAACTCCAAGCATTGATTATGCCAGAATGGGCTGCCATCAGGATGAGGATGAGGCACATAAGTTAAATGACAGCATGCCAGGAAGGATTGCAGAGGTCTTGAAAAAGAAGGGTCAACACTGCAAATATTGAATCTTTGCATCAACTTCATGTAATTGTCAATAAAAGCCTTTGACACTTATGACATGCTTGTAATTATACTCAGTATTCCATACTAACATCTGACAAAAATATCTAAAGACACTGAGGCAGCAGACTTTGTGAAAATTAATATTTGTGTCATTCTCAAAACCTTTGGCCACGACTGTACAGTAGAGCATATTTCTACTACACAGCATCATCCTAGATGTTAAACACAACTACTTTTTTTACACATTTTGAACCATATCACCTCAACCACCACCCAGCACCTCCTGCTGAGCAGACTAAATAGGGCTGTAATACAACATCAGATGGTTAGACCTTTTGTGGACACCAGGAAGAGTTTTGTAGTCCCCAAGAAGAGTGGCTGCTGCTTCTGCAAAAGTGAATGGGGATCCAAATAAACAAATTAACCTCTACAATTAGTCTGTTAGTTCTTCATGGATCTCCTCTCACTCTGGAGAAAAAAAGCCTAAGATCAAGGTGTAGGAGATGATCGTGGACTACAGGAAAAGGAGGGCTGGACACGCCCCCATTCACATCGAAAGGGCTGTAGTGGAGCAGGTCGGGAGTTTCAAGTTCCAAACTATCATGGTCCAAACATACCAAGACAGTTGTGAAGAGGGCATGGAAAGCAATACTGGAGTGCCAAGTCTAGGACCAAAAGGCTCCTTAACAGCTTCTACCCCCAAGCCATAAGACTGTTGAACAATTAATCAAGTGGCCACATGGACTATTTGTATTAACACCACCCCCGCCTTTGTTTTTACACTGCTGCTACTCGCTGTTTATTATCTATGCATAGTCACTTTACCCCTACCTACATTGTCACGTTCTGACCTTAGTTCCTTTTTTATGTTTTTGTGTTAGGTTGGTCAGGGCGTGAGTTGGGGTGGGTAGTCTATGTTCTTTTTCCTAGGTTGTTCTATTTCTATGTGTTTGGCCTAGTATGGTTCTCAATCAGAGGCAGGTGTCGTTCGTTGTCTCGGATTGAGAATCATTCTTAGGTAGCCTGTTTTCCCCATTTTGGATGTGGGTGTTTAATTTCTGTTTAGTGTCTGTTCACCTGGCAGAACGGTTTCGTTTTCTCTTCCTTATTATTTTGTGTAGTGTTCAGTTTGTTCAATTAAAACATGAGGAACACTTACCACACTGCATTTTGGTCCTCCTCTCCTTCCACCAACGAGAAGCGTTACATATACAGTGGGGCAAAAAAGTATTTAGTCAGCCACCAATTGTGCAAGTTCTCCCACTTAAAAAGATGAGAGAGGCCTTTAATTTTCATCATAGGTACACTTCAACTATGACAGACAAAATGAGAAAAAAATCCAGAAAATCACATTGTACGATTTTTAATGAGGGGGGGGGCAAGACAGGTAAAGGCGTACACATGTAAGCACGCACGCATAGTTGACAGTTACTATAAATTCACACCGCACACACACACACACACATATTGTTGCTAAAAGCCTTTGTGTGAATGCATCCCTTATTAAAATTGAGGGAGAAAAATGTATAGTTATCTCCTGCTTTTGTTCTGATAACCACCTCCTTGGTCATATTCAGCTATTCATGTCATGCTTTTGTTCTGATAACCTCCTCCTTGGTCATATTCAGCTATTCATGTCATGCTTTTGTTCTGATAACCTCCTCCTTGGTCATATTCAGCTATTCATGTCATGCTTTTGTTCTGATAACCACCTCCTTGGTCATATTCAGCTATTCATGTCATGCTTTTGTTCTGATAACCTCCTCCTTGGTCATATTCAGCTATTCATGTCATGCTTTTGTTCTGATAACCTCCTCCTTGGTCATATTCAGCTATTCATGTCATGCTTTTGTTCTGATAACCTCCTCCTTGGTCATATTCAGCTATTCATGTCCTGCTTTTGTTCTGATAACCTCCTCCTTGGTCATATTCAGCTATTCATGTCCTGCTTTTGCTCTGATAACCACCTCCTTGGTCATATTCAGATATTCATGTCATGCTTTTGTTCTGATAACCTCCTCCTTGGTCATATTCAGCTATTCATGTCCTGCTTTTGTTCTGATAACCTCCTCCTTGGTCATATTCAGATATTCATGTCCTGCTTTTGTTCTGATAACCACCTCCTTGGTCATATTCAGATATTCATGTCCTGCTTTTGTTCTGATAACCTCCTCCTTGGTCATATTCAGATATTCATGTCCTGCTTTTGTTCTGATAACCACCTCCTTGGTCATATTCAGATATTCATATCCTGCTTTCCATAACAAGAATCCGTGTGTTCGTTTGAAATGAGAAACCATCCTTCCAGCACCATGCTGTTTCACAGAGAACCTATACAACAACCTACTCTTTCATGTCAGTGTGTTGCAACCACGACAAGTCCTTACTCCTTCTCCTTTGTCTGTCCATAGGTCCCTGTAGTCACCAAGCCAGATCATGTGTGAAATGTAAAAGTATTAAAATGAGAATAGAAATTAATGAATCTCTTGATAGAACAGTAAAAGCAGAAAGAGTTTGATAGAAAAGTAAAAGCAGAAAGAGTTTCATAGACAGTAAAAAGATAAAGAGATTGATAGACAGTAAAAGCAGAAAGCGTTTGATAGACAGTAAAAGCAGAAAGAGTTTGATAGAACAGTAAAAGCAGAAAGTGTTTGATAGAACAATAAAAGCGAAAAGAGTTTGATAAAACAGTAAAAGCAGAAAGAGTTTGATAAAACAGTAAAAGCAGAAAGAGTTTGATAGACAGGAAAAGCAGAAAGAGTTTGATAGAACAGTAAAAGCAGAAAGAGTTTGATAGACAGTAAAAGCAAAAAGAGTTTGATAAACAGTTCTAGCAGAAAGAGTTTGATGGACAGTAAAAGCAGAGAGATTTTGATAGAACAGTAAAAGCAGAAAGAGGTTGATAGAACAGTAAAAGCAGAAAGAGTTTGATAGAACAGTAAAAGCAAAAAGAGTTTGATAGAACAGTAAAAGCAGAAAGAGTTTGATAGACAGTAAAAGCAGAAAGAGATTGATAGACAGTAAAAGCAGAAAGAGATTGATAGACAGAAAAACAGAAAGAGTTTGATAGAACAGTAAAAGCAGAAAGAGTTTGATAGAACAGTAAAAGCAGAAAGAGTTTGATTGAACAGTAAAAGCAGAAAGAGTTTGATAGAGAGAAAAAGCAGAAAGAGTTTGATAGAACAGTAAAAGCAGAAAGAGTTTGATAGACAGTAAAAGCAGAAAGAGTTTGATAGAACAGTAAAAGCAGAAAGAGTTTGATAGACAGTAAAAGCAGAAAGAGTTTGATGGACAGTAAAAGCAGAGAGAGTTTGACGGACAGTAAAAGCAGAAAGAGATTGATAAACAGTAAAAGCAGAAAGAGAATGATAGAGAGAAAAAGCAGAAAGAGTTTGATAGAACAGTAAAAGCAGAAAGAGTTTGATAGAACAGTAATAGCAGAAAGAGTTTGATAGACAGTAAAAGCAGAAAGAGTTTGATAGACAGTAAAAGCAGAAAGAGTTTGATAGAACAGTAAAAGCAGAAAGAGTTTGATAGAACAGTTAAAGCAGAAAGAGTTTGATAGACAGTAAAAACAGAAAGATTTTGATAGAACAGTAAAAGCAGAAAGAGTTTGATAGACAGTAAAATCAGAAAGAGTTTGATGGACAGTAAAAGCAGAGAGAGTTTGACGGACAGTAAAAGCAGAAAGAGATTGATAAACAGTAAAAGCAGAAAGAGTTTGATAGAACAGTAAAAGCAGAAAGAGTTTGATAGAACAGTAATAGCAGAAAGAGTTTGATAGACAGTAAAAGCATAAAGAGTTTGATAGACAGTAAAAGCAGAAAGAGTTTGATAGACAGTAAAAGCATAAAGAGTTTGATAGACAGTAAAAGCAGAAAGAGTTTGATAGAACAGTAAAAGCAGAAAGAGTTTGATAGACAGTAAAATCAGAAAGAGTTTGATGGACAGTAAAAGCAGAGAGAGTTTGACGGACAGTAAAAGCAGAAAGAGATTGATAAACAGTAAAAGCAGAAAGAGAATGATAGAGAGAAAAAGCAGAAAGAGTTTGATAGAACAGTTATAGCAGAAAGAGTTTGATAGACAGTAAAAGCAGAAAGAGTTTGATGGACAGTAAAAGCAAAAAGAGTTTGATGGACAGTAAAAGCAGAAAGAGTTTGATAGAACAGTAAAAGCAGAAAGAGTTTGATAGACAGTAAAAGCAGAAAGAGTTTGATAGAGAGAAAAAGCAGAAAGAGTTTGATAGAACAGTAAAAGCAGAAAGAGTTTGATAGACAGTAAAAGCAGAAAGAGTTTGATAGACAGTAAAAGCAGAAAGAGTTTGATGGACAGTAAAAGCAGAAAGAGTTTGATAGAGAGAAAAAGCAGAAAGAGTTTGATAGAACAGTAAAAGCAGAAAGAGTTTGATAGACAGTAAAAGCAGAAAGAGTTTGATGGACAGTAAAATCAGAAAGAGTTTGATAGAGAGAAAAAGCAGAAAGAGTTTGATAGAACAGTAAAAGCAGAAAGAGTTTGATAGACAGTAAAAGCAGAAAGAGTTTGATGGACAGTAAAAGCAGAAAGAGTTTGATGGACAGTAAAAGCAGAAAGAGTTTGATAGAACAGTAAAAGCAGAAAGAGTTTGGTGGACAGTAAAAGCAGAAAGAGTTTGATATAAAAGTAAAAGCAGAAAGAGTTTGATAGAACAGTAAAAGTAGAAACAGTTTGATAGACAGTAAAAGTAAAAACAGTTTGATAGACAGTAAAAGCAGAAAGAGTTTGATAGACAGTAAAAGCAGAAAGAGTTTGATAGACAGTAAAATCAGAAAGAGTTTGATAGACAGTAAAAGCAGAAAGAGTTTGATAGAACAGTAAAAGCAGAAAAAGTTTGATAGACAGTAAAAGCAGAAAGAGTTTGATAGACAGTAAAAGCAGAGAGAGTTTGACGGACAGTAAAAGCAGAAAGAGATTGATAGAACAGTAAAAGCAGAAAGAGTTTGATAAAACAGTAAAAGCAGAAAGAGTTTGATAGAACAGTAAAAGCAGAAAGAGTTTGATAGAACAGTAAAAGCAGAAAGAGTTTGATAGAACAGTAAAAGCAGAAAGAGTTTGATAGACAGTAAAAGCAGAAAGAGTTTGATAGACAGTAAAAGCAGAGAGAGTTTGACGGACAGTAAAATCAGAAAGAGTTTGATAGAACAGTAAAAGCAGAGAGAGTTTGACGGACAGTAAAAGCAGAAAGAGTTTGATAGAACAGTAAAAGCAGAAAGAGTTTGATAGAACAGTAAAAGCAGAAAGAGTTTGATAGAACAGTAAAAGCAGAAAGAGTTTGATAGAACAGTAAAAGCAGAAAGAGTTTGATAGACAGTAAAAGCAGAAAGAGTTTGATAGACAGTAAAAGCAGAGAGAGTTTGACGGACAGTAAAAGCAGAAAGAGATTGATAAAACAGTAAAAGCAGAAAGAGTTTGATCGAACAGTAAAAGCAGAAAGAGATTGATAAACAGTAAAAGCAGAAAGAGAATGATAGAGAGAAAAAGCAGAAAGAGTTTGATAGAACAGTGAAAGCAGAAAGAGTTTGATAGAACAGTTAAAGCAGAAAGAGTTTGATAGACAGTAAAAGCAGAAAGAGTTTGATAGAACAGTAAAAGCAGAAAGAGTTTGATAGAACAGTTAAAGCAGAAAGAGTTTGATAGACAGTAAAAACAGAAAGATTTTGATAGAACAGTAAAAGCAGAAAGAGTTTGATAGACAGTAAAATCAGAAAGAGTTTGATGGACAGTAAAAGCAGAAAGAGTTTGATAGAACAGTAAAAGCAGAAAGAGTTTGATAGAACAGTAAAAGCAGAAAGAGTTTGATAGACAGTAAAAGCAGAAAGAGTTTGATAGACAGTAAAAGCAGAGAGAGTTTGATGGACAGTAAAATCAGAAAGAGTTTGATAGAACAGTAAAAGCAGAGAGAGTTTGACGGACAGTAAAAGCAGAAAGAGATTGATAAACAGTAAAAGCAGAAAGAGAATGATAGAGAGAAAAAGCAGAAAGAGTTTGATAGAACAGTAAAAGCAGAAAGAGTTTGATAGACAGTAAAATCAGAAAGAGTTTCATAGACAGTAAAAGCAGAAAGAGTTTGATAGACAGTAAAAGCAGAGAGAGTTTGACGGACAGTAAAAGCAGAAAGAGATTGATAGAACAGTAAAAGCAGAAAGAGTTTGATAAAACAGTAAAAGCAGAAAGAGTTTGATAGAACAGTAAAAGCAGAAAGAGTTTGATAGAACAGTAAAAGCAGAAAGAGTTTGATAGAACAGTAAAAGCAGAAAGAGTTTGATAGAACAGTAAAAGCAGAAAGAGTTTGATAGACAGTAAAAGCAGAAAGAGTTTGATAGACAGTAAAAGCAGAGAGAGTTTGACGGACAGTAAAATCAGAAAGAGTTTGATAGAACAGTAAAAGCAGAGAGAGTTTGACGGACAGTAAAAGCAGAAAGAGATTGATAAACAGTAAAAGCAGAAAGAGAATGATAGAGAGAAAAAGCAGAAAGAGTTTGATAGAACAGTAAAAGCAGAAAGAGTTTGATAGAACAGTTAAAGCAGAAAGAGTTTGATAGACAGTAAAAGCAGAAAGAGTTTGATAGAACAGTAAAAGCAGAAAGAGTTTGATAGAACAGTTAAAGCAGAAAGAGTTTGATAGAACAGTAAAAGCAGAAAGAGTTTGATAGATAGTAAAAGCAGAAAGAGTTTGATAGACAGTAAAAGCAGAGAGAGTTTGACGGACAGTAAAAGCAGAAAGAGAATGATAGAGAGAAAAATCAGAAAGAGTTTGATAGACAGTAAAAGCAGAAAGAGTTTGATAGAACAGTAAAAGCAGAAAGAGTTTGATAGAACAGTAAAAGCAGAAAGAGTTTGATAGACAGTAAAAGCAGAAAGAGTTTGATAGAACAGTAAAAGCAGAAAGAGTTTGATAGAACAGTAAAAGCAGAAAGAGTTTGATAGAACAGTAAAAGCAGAAAGAGTTTGATAGAACAGTAAAAGCAGAAAGAGTTTGCAGAATCACTAACATTAATAATAGCCGTGTGTGAGGTGTGAGGCAGCTAAGCCATCTAATGATGGTGCCTCATTCACCCACAATACAGAGACACAGTACAGTCCAGACCTACATTCTAACCACTAATAAAACCTACCCAGCATATTTGGTATTACTGCACTGCTGCTGGCTGACATTCTGTTCAGATGGAGAGGATCTGGCTAAGAGTGGGTAGTACTGGGGCTTTGTAGATGTCACCATTCAGTTAAGGCTTTGTTCTAGAGCTGCTGTTTCTGTTTTGTGATTTTTTGCTAGGCCTTGAGAGTAGATTTAGTACTGTCTTGGGCTTTGTTGAGGTGTTTGGTGCAGTGGGAGTGTGAGTAGAGGGATTAGGATGTTCTCTTTGAGAAAGACACTGGTGGATGGAAAACACGACAGACTCCCATAGGAAACAGATCATTACTATAAACACAAGCACACACACACACACAGACACACACCATGGTTGGGGTCAATTCCATTTGAATTCCAGTCAATTCAGAAAGTACATCAAATTCCAATTCTAATTCCAAATGTTCCGAATTGAAAAGCAAAAACAGAGAGGGAGGGAGACATACAGAGAGGGAGAGAAACATACAGAGAGGCAGGGAGACATACAGAGAGGGAGAGAAACATACAGAGAGGGATAGACATACAGAGGGAGAGAGACAGAGATGGAGAGAGACATTCAGAGAGGGAGAGACAGAGAGGGAGGGAGACATACAGAGAGGGAGAGAGACAGAGATGGAGAGAGACATTCCGAGAGGGAGAGAGACAGAGATGTAGAGAGACATTCAGAGAGGGAGAGAGACAGAGAGGGAGGGAGACATACATAGAGGAGAGAGACAGAGATGGAGAGAGACATTCAGAGAGGGAGAGAGACAGAGAGGGAGGGAGACATACAGAGAGGGAGAGAGACAGAGATGGAGAGAGAGACATACAGAGAGGGAAGGGAGACATACAGAGAAGGAGAGAGGCAGACAGAGGTAGAGAGACACAGAGAAGGGGAGTGAGCGACAGAGAGGGAGGGAGACATACAGAGAGGGAGAGAGACAGAGATGGAGAGAGACATTCCGAGAGGGAGAGAGACAGAGATGTAGAGAGACATTCAGAGAGGGAGAGAGACAGAGAGGGAGGGAGACATACATAGAGGAGAGAGACAGAGATGGAGAGAGACATTCAGAGAGGGAGAGAGACAGAGAGGGAGGGAGACATACAGAGAGGGAGAGAGACAGAGATGGAGAGAGAGACATACAGAGAGGGAAGGGAGACATACAGAGAAGGAGAGAGGCAGACAGAGAGGTAGAGAGACACAGAGAAGGAGAGTGAGCGACAGAGAGGGAGAGAGACAGACAAAAAAGAGAGTGCTTGATGGCTATCTACCAAAAGGAAACTAAGCACTTTTCGCAGCACGCAGGCAGGCACAGTTTTGAAAGCTCCCTTTCATCCAGACGTTGCTGATCCGTCCTTTTTTTAAAGAGGTAAAATAATAAAACCCTTTTCATCACTTGGAAGAGAAGAAGTGACAGAAATCCCATAATAATTATAGCCAGTCCCACGTGGGAATAGTATAGCGCTAAGCTGCGCTAGCAGTCTTCACCATGTTGGGCCTAATTACTGTGGACCACAAATCACATTCACTTAATTCTCCAACCAGGGCATTTCCTATTACCTCATTAATTCCATTACAAAAGGGGATATCTTAGCCGAGATGTGATGAGGGAGAGGAGGAGATCTGCTTTGGGTTTTGAAAGGATTCACATTAGCTTTTACAACTAGCACAATTAGCCTAGCGGTTGTTAGCGGTCATCACGGCTACAGATGTAGGATCTTAATCTGATCACCCTGTCGCATGAGATCGTTCCTGCAGTGCAGGAAATGTAAAATGTGTAGTGTATTCAAGGTTTAAAATAGCTACTAAAGTTTGTCATTTCCACTTTGAAATATCAGTCTTTATTTTCTCTTACGGAAAATGTATCAACCTCTACAAAAATGTCCATTCATTATAATCCACATAATAATTCACAATCCCTGTAGCTGCAGGATTATTTTCCTGTTGTAGCAAACTGGCTCAAATTAAAATCTTACATACGTAGCCCGCTACTCTCCCAGCAGGCCTCTGAGAGCAAGGACCACCATAGCTTTACACTCCTCATGTCCTTAAGAACTGGTCCAAAGATAGTTGTGTAATTTCTCAGTAGGAGATGAAGGTAAGACTGGGAAAGCGAGAGATGATTTCAGATCATTTTATGTTATTTCACCCAAGAGCTAAGTTTAGAAATGGTGAGGATGGCTGACAGTAATCAGAGCTCTGCTTCCTTGACGTTGTGTTGCTGAGGCAACTGCCAATCATCCCAATCTGTCTTCCTGAATGTGCCAACTGTGTACATGGTTATTCAGGAACGGATGGTTGAATGTCAAAACAACTAAGGTACACACTGTACTATTAAAGAGCACATCCTGTAGGTGCAACAGTATTAGATGGTGAAGGCAAGTCTGAAATAATAAACAGCAAGCAACCCACATACTGTAGTGTGAGTAGGGCACAGCACAGGTGGCGCGCTTGGCATCAGACATACTCCATCACAACCCACATACTGTAGTGTGAGTAGGGCACAGCACAGGTGGCACGCTTGGCATCAGACATACTCCATCACAACCCACATACTGTAGTGTGAGTAGGGCACATCACAGGTGGCACGCTTGGCATCAGACATACTCCATCACAACCCACATACTGTAGTGTGAGTAGGGCACATCACAGGTGGCACGCTTGGCATCAGACAGGCTCCATCACAACCCACATACTGTAGTGTGAGTAGGGCACAGCACAGGTGGCACGCTTGGCATCAGACATACTCCATCACAACCCACATACAGCAGTGTGAGTAGGGCACAGCACAGGTGGCACGCTTGGCATCAGACATACTCCATCACAACCCACATACTGTAGTGTGAGTAGGGCACAGCACAGGTGGCACGCTTGGCATCAGACATACTCCATCACAACCCACATACAGCAGTGTGAGTAGGGCACAGCACAGGTGGCACGCTTGGCATCAGACATACTCCATCACAACCCACATACAGCAGTGTGAGTAGGGCACAGCACAGGTGGCATGCTTGGCATCAGACATACTCCATCACAACCCACATACTGTAGTGTGAGTAGGGCACAGGTGGCACGCTTGGCATCAGACATACTCCATCACAACCCACATACTGTAGTGTGAGTAGGGCACAGCACAGGTGGCATGCTTGGCATCAGACATACTCCATCACAACCCACATACTGTAGTGTGAGTAGGGCACAGGTGGCACGCTTGGCATCAGACATACTCCATCACAACCCACATACTGTAGTGTGAGTAGGGCACAGCACAGGTGGCACGCTTGGCATCAGACATACTCCATCACAACCCACATACTGTAGTGTGAGTAGGGCACAGCACAGGTGGCACGCTTGGCATCAGGCATACTCCATCACAACCCACATACTGTAGTGTGAGTAGGGCCCAGGTGGCACGCTTGGCATCAGACATACTCCATCACAACCCACATACTGTAGTGTGAGTAGGGCACAGGTGACACGCTTGGCATCAGACATACTCCATCACAACCCACATACTGTAGTGTGAGTAGGGCACAGGTGGCACGCTTGGCATCAGACATACTCCATCACAACCCACATACAGCAGTGTGAGTAGGGCACATCACAGTGGGTACGCTTGGCATCAGACAGGCTCCATCACAACCCACATACAGCAGTGTGAGTAGGGCACAGCACAGGTGGCACGCTTGGCATCACACATTCTCCATCACAACCCACATACAGCAGTGTGAGTAGGGCACAGCACAGTGGGTACGCTTGGCATCAGACAGGCTCCATCACAACCCACATACTGTAGTGTGAGTAGGGCACAGCACAGTGAGTACGCTTGGCATCAGACAGGCTCCATCACAACCCACATACTGTAGTGTGAGTAGGGCACAGCACAGTGGGCACGCTTGGCATCAGACATGCTCCATCACAACACATCTATTACAATCTGTAGAAAGCAAAGTTGTGCTGACAAAACAGATGGTTTGACAAAACAGATGGTTTGACAAAACAAAAATGAGCTTTCAGTCACTTCCATGTGTCATCACTATCTCGTATATCTGCTGTGTGTTTCTCCAAGAGTGACTCAGTACAAACAAATGTAGGCGTTCCTATATTCCGACAGTCGTTTCATCATGAAGGGTGCTGTGAACACACAGGCTCTTCATGGGAACGATAAGACAAGAAATAAAAAAAGAACTAGCAGAAGTCTACTGATGATGACATATTAACGTATTAACGTTGTGTGTGGGATGAAAAGAGGCTATTGGTAAGGTCTTGGCTTAGGAAGGGGTTAAATGTGTTTCCTCTGTCACGGTGTTGTTGGCTCGGTGGGAATGTGTGATGGGTGAAGAACTGATGCTTCAGCACCGTACAGCTGTTAGGTGTTGTTGGCTCGGTGGGAATGTGTGATGGGTGAAGAACTGTTGCTTCAGCACCGTACAGCTGTTAGGTGTTGTTGGCTCGGTGGGAATGTGTGATGGGAGAAGAACTGTTGCTTCAGCACCTTACAGCTGTTACGGTGTTGTTGGCTCGGTGGGAATGTGTGATGGGTGAAGAACTGATGCTTCAGCACCGTACAGCTGTTAGGTGTTGTTGGCTCGGTGGGAATGTGTGATGGGTGAAGAACTGTTGCTTCAGCACCGTACAGCTGTTAGGTGTTGTTGGCTCGGTGGGAATGTGTGATGGGAGAAGAACTGTTGCTTCAGCACCGTACAGCTGTTAGGTGTTGTTGGCTAGGTGGGAATGTGTGATGGGTGAAGAACTGTTGCTTCAGCACCGTACAGCTGTTAGGTGTTGTTGGCTCGGTGGGAATGTGTGATGGGAGAAGAACTGTTGCTTCAGCACCGTACAGCTGTTAGGTGTTGTTGGCTCGGTGGGAATGTGTGATGGGAGAAGAACTGTTGCTTCAGCACCGTACAGCTGTTAGGTGTTGTTGGCTCGGTGGGAATGTGTGATGGGAGAAGAACTGTTGCTTCAGCACCGTACAGCTGTTAGGTGTTGTTGGCTCGGTGGGAATGTGTGATGGGAGAAGAACTGTTGCTTCAGCACCGTACAGCTGTTAGGTGTTGTTGGCTCGGTGGGAATGTGTGATGGGAGAAGAACTGTTGCTTCAGCACCGTACAGCTGTTAGGTGTTGTTGGCTCGGTGGGAATGTGTGATGGGTGAAGAACTGTTGCTTCAGCACCGTACAGCTGTTAGGTGTTGTTGGCTCGGTGGGAATGTGTGATGGGAGAAGAACTGTTGCTTCAGCACCGTACAGCTGTTAGGTGTTGTTGGCTCGGTGGGAATGTGTGATGGGTGAAGAACTGTTGCTTCAGCACCGTACAGCTGTTAGGTGTTGTTGGCTCGGTGGGAATGTGTGATGGGAGAAGAACTGTTGCTTCAGCACCTTACAGCTGTTAGGTGTTGTTGGCTCGGTGGGAATGTGTGATGGGTGAAGAACTGTTGCTTCAGCACCGTACAACTGTTAGGTGTTGTTGGCTCGGTGGGAATGTGTGATGGGTGAAGAACTGTTGCTTCAGCACCGTACAACTGTTAGGTGATGTTGGCTCGGTGGGAATGTGTGATGGGTGAAGAACTGTTGTTTCAGCACCGTACAGCTGTTAGGTGTTGTTGGCTCGGTGGGAATGTGTGATGGGAGAAGAACTGTTGCTTCAGCACCGTACAGCTGTTAGGTGTTGTTGGCTCGGTGGGAATGTGTGATGGGTGAAGAACTGTTGCTTCAGCACCGTACAGCTGTTAGGTGTTGTTGGCTCGGTGGGAATGTGTGATGGGAGAAGAACTGTTGCTTCAGCACCGTACAGCTGTTAGGTGTTGTTGGCTCGGTGGGAATGTGTGATGGGAGAAGAACTGTCGCTTCAGCACCGTACAGCTGTTAGGTGTTATTGTTGGAGATGACAAGAGTCTTGTTAGTTCAATTTATGACATCAAAATAAACTCCTTTCCATGAGGGATGAATTTAGGATGCTTCAGAGACTTCACACACACACACACACACACACACACACACACACACACACACACACCCAGTCACACCCAGATGGACATTGTACAGCTGAAGTCAGAGAAGTTTACATATAACTTAGCCAAATACATTTAAACTCAGTTTTTCACAGTTCCTGACATTTAATCAGAGTAAAAATTCCCTGTTTTACGTCAGATAGTATCACCACTTTATTTTAAGAATGTGAAATGTTGCCAATGTCCAGTCTCTTGACAACAAGGTTGATGAAATCCGAGCAAGGGTAGCATTCCAGAGGGACATCAGAGACTGTAACGTTCTCTGCTTCACGGAAACATGGCTAACTGGAGAGACGCAATCCGAAGCGGTGCAGCCAACGGGTTTCTCCACGCATCGCGCCGACAGAAACGAACATCTTTCTGGTAAGAAGAGGGGCGGGGGCGTATGCCTTATGGCCAACGTGACATGGTGTGATGAAAGAAACATACAGGAACTCAAATCCTTCTGTTCACCTGATTTAGAATTCCTCACAATCAAATGTAGACCGCATTATCTACCAAGAGAATTCTCTTCGATTATAATCACAGCCGTATATATCCCCCCAAGCAGACACATCGATGGCTCTGAACGAACTTTATTTAACTCTCTGCAAACTGGAAACGATTTATCCGGAGGCTGCATTCATTGTAGCTGGGGATTTTAACAAGGCTAATCTGAAAACAAGACTCCCTAAATTTTATCAGCATATCGATTGCGCAACCAGGGGTGGAAAGACCCTGGATCATTGTTACTCTAACTTCCGCAACGCATATAAGGCCCTGCCCCGCCCCCTTTCGGAAAAGCTGACCACGACTCCATTTTGTTGATCCCTGCCTACAGACAGAAACTAAAACAAGAAGCTCCCACGCTGAGGTCTGTCCAACGCTGGTCCGACCAAGCTGACTCCACACTCCAAGACTGCTTCCATCACGTGGACTGGGAGATGTTTCGTATTGCGTCAGACAACAACATTGACGAAAGCGCTGATTCGGTGTGCGAGTTCATTAGAACGTGCGTTGAAGATGTCGTTCCCATAGCAACGATTAAAACATTCCCTAACCAGAAACCGTGGATTGATGGCAGCATTCGTGTGGAACTGAAGGCGCGAACCACTGCTTTTAATCAGGGCAAGGTGTCTGGTAACATGACTGAATACAAACAGTGCAGCTATTCCCTCCGCAAGGCTATCAAACAAGCTAAGCGCCAGTACAGAGACAAAGTAGAATCTCAATTCAACGGCTCAGACACAAGAGGCATGTGGCAGGGTCTACAGTCAATCACGGACTACAGGAAGAAACCCAGCCCAGTCACGGACCAGGATGTCTTGCTCCCAGGCAGACTAAATAACTTTTTGCCCGCTTTGAGGACAATACAGTGCCACTGACACGGCCTGCAACGAAAACATGCGGTCTCTCCTTCACTGCAGCCGAAGTGAGTAAGACATTTAAACGTGTTAACCCTCGCAAGGCTGCAGGCCCAGACGGCATCCCCAGCCGCGCCCTCAGAGCATGCGCAGACCAGCTGGCCGGTGTGTTTACGGACATATTCAACCAATCCCTATACCAGTCTGCTGTTCCCACATGCTTCAAGAGGGCCACCATTGTTCCTGTTCCCAAGAAAGCTAAGGTAACTGAGCTAAACGACTACCGCCCCGTAGCACTTACATCCGTCATCATAAAGTGCTTTGAGAGACTAGTCAACGACCATATCACCTCCACCCTACCTGACACCCTTGACCCACTCCAATTTGCTTACCGCCCAAATAGGTCCACAGACGATGCAATCTCAACCACACTGCACACTGCCCTAACCCATCTGGACAAGAGGAATACCTATGTGAGAATTATGT
Source organism: Oncorhynchus tshawytscha (assembly GCF_018296145.1). NCBI lineage: Eukaryota > Metazoa > Chordata > Actinopteri > Salmoniformes > Salmonidae > Oncorhynchus > Oncorhynchus tshawytscha. The sequence continues at coordinate 44,653,783 of NC_056442.1, forward strand.
TCATCGACTACAGCTCGGCATTCAACACCATAGTACCCTCCAAGCTCGTCATCAAGCTCGAGACCCTGGGTCTCGACCCCGCCCTGTGCAACTGGGTACTGGACTTCCTGACGGGCCGCCCCCAGGTGGTGAGGGTAGGCAACAACATCTCCTCCCCGCTGATCCTCAACACTGGGGCCCCACAAGGGTGCGTTCTGAGCCCTCTCCTGTACTCCCTGTTCACCCACGACTGCGTGGCCACGCACGCCTCCACCTCGATCATCAAGTTTGCGGACGACACAACAGTGGTAGGCTTGATTACCAACAACGACGAGACGGCCTACAGGGAGGAGGTGAGGGCCCTCGGAGTGTGGTGTCAGGAAAATAACCTCACACTCAACGTCAACAAAACTAAGGAGATGATTGTGGACTTCAGGAAACAGCAGAGGGAACACCCCCATCCACATCGATGGAACAGTAGTGGAGAGGGTAGCAAGTTTTAAGTTCCTCGGCATACACATCACAGACAAACTGAATTGGTCCACTCACACAGACAGCATCGTGAGGAAGGCGCAGCAGCGCCTCTTCAACCTCAGGAGGCTGAAGAAATTCGGCTTGTCACCAAAAGCACTCACAAACTTCTACAGATGCACAATCGAGAGCATCCTGGCGGGCTGTATCACCGCCTGGTATGGCAACTGCACCGCCCTCAACCGTAAGGCTCTCCAGAGGGTAGTGAGGTCTGCACAACGCATCACCGGGGGCAAACTACCTGCCCTCCAGGACACCTACACCACCCGATGCTACAGGAAGGCCATAAAGATCATCAAGGACATCAACCACCCGAGCCACTGCCTGTTCACCCCGCTATCATCCAGAAGGCGAGGTCAGTACAGGTGCATCAAAGCTGGGACCGAGAGACTGAAAAACACCTTCTATCTCAAGGCCATCAGACTGTTAAACAGCCACCACTAACATTGAGTGGCTACTGCCAACACACTGTCAATGACACTGACTCTACTCCAGCCACTTTAATCATGGGAATTGATGGGAAATGATGTAAATATATCACTAGCCACTTTAAACAATGCTACCTTATATAATGTTACTTACCCTACATTATTCATCTCATATGCATACGTAGATACTGTACTCTATATCATCGACTGCATCCTTATGTAATACATGTATCACTAGCCACTTTAACTATGCCACTTGGTTTACATACTCATCTCATATGTATATACTGTACTCGATATCATCTACTGTATCTTGCCTATCCTGCTCTGTACCATCACTCATTCATATATCCTTATGTACATATTCTTTATCCCCTTACACTGTGTATAAGACAGTCGTTTTTTTGGAATTGTTAGTTAGATTACTTGTTCGTTATTACTGCATTGTCGGAACTAGAAGCACAAGCATTTCGCTACACTCGCATTAACATCTGCTAACCATGTGTATGTGACAAATAAAATTTGATTTGATTTGATTTGTCAGAATAATAGTTGAGAGAATTATTTATTTCAGCTTTTATTTCTTTCATCACATTCCCAGTGGGTCAGAAGTTGGCATACACTCAATTAGTATATGGTAGCATTGCCTTTAAATTGTTTAACTTGGGTCAAACGTTTCAGGAGGTCTTCCACAATTTTGGCCCATTCCTCCTGACAGAGCTAGTCAGGTTTGTAGGCATCCTTGCTTATACACACTTTTTCAGATCTACCCACAAAGTTTCTATAGGATTGAGGTCAGGGCTTTGTGATGGTCACTCCAATACCCTGACTTTGTTGTCCTTAAGCCATTTTGCCACAACTTTGGACGTATGCTTGGGGTCATTGTCCATTTGTAAGACCCACTTGTGACCAAGCTTTAACTTCCTGACCGATGTCTTGAGATGTTGCTTCAATATATCCACATAATATTCCTCCTCATGATGCCATCTATTTTGTGAAGTGCAACAGCTCCTCCTGCAGCAAAGCACCCCCACAACATGATGCTGCCACCCCGTGCTTCACGGTTGGGATGGTGTTCTTTGGCTTGCAAGCCGCCCCCTTTTTCCTCCAAACATAACGATGGTCATTATGGCCAAACAGTTCTAGTTTTGTTTCATCAAACCAGAGGACATTTCTCCAAAAAGTACGATCTTTGTCCCCATATGCAGTTGCAAACCGTAGTCTGTCTTTTTTTATCGCGGTTTGGAGCAGTGGCTTCTTCCTTGCTGTGCGGCCTTTCAGGTTATGTCGATATAGGACTTTTTTTTACTGTGGATATAGATACTTTTGTACCTGTTTCCTCCAGAATCTTCACAAGGTCCTTTGTTGTTGTTGAAAAACAAGTTTTAATGCCTCCAACCTAAATGTTTGTACATTTCTGACTTCAACTGTACGTGCAGTGAATCCAATTGTTTCTATGTGAACAACTATTAAAGAACACAGTCACACAGCTCTGTTTGTTACTGATGAAAAGACAAGATGGATGAAGTCGTTATGGAATCTATGATTATGAGTAACTGTCTTCCATTTGACTTGTGTCAAAGAGATATATAATAGGCAGAATGTTCTGACATGAAAGTGGCTTTGGGAGAACAGCCCATCAACTGCTGTCTATTCTGTCTTTATGGAATCACACATCACCTGAATCACACAAGCCTACTCCCTCAATCACACACTCCTCCTCCCTGAATCACACATGCCTCCTCCCTCAATCACACACTCCTCCTACCTCAATCATACACTCCTCCCTCAATCACACACTCTTCCTCCCTGAATCACACACTCCTCCTCCCTCAATCACACATTCCTCCTCCCTCAATCACACAGTACTCCTCCCTCAATCACACAGTACTCCTCCCTCAATCACACAGTACTCCTCCCTCAATCACACAGTACTCCTCCCTCAATCACACAGTACTCCTCTCTAAATCACACACTCCTCCTCCCTCAATCACACTCCTCCTCCCTCAATCACACACTCCTCCTCCCTCAATCACACACTCCTCCTCCCTCAATCACACATTCCTCCTCCCTCAATCACACAGTACTCCTCCCTCAATCACACAGTACTCCTCCCTCAATCACACAGTACTCCTCCCTCAATCACACAGTACTCCTCTCTCAATCACACACTCCTCATCCCTCAATCACACACTCCTCCTCCCTCAATCACACACTCACACTCGATCTCTCTTACTTCCTCTCTCACCTGTTTCCTTCACAGCCATGCCATCTCTTGTCTTGAAATAAGATGTATCATTATTTATCTCTGAATACAACTATTCTCTGTTTCTCTCGGAATCCTCACCTCTCTCCTTACCACCTCTCCTCACCACCTCTCCTCACCACCTCTCCTCACCACCTCTCCTCACCACCTCTCCTTACCACCTCTCCTTACCACCTCTCCTCACTACCTCTCCTCACCACCTCTCCTCACCACCTCTCCTTACCACTTATCCTTACTGCCTCTCCTTACCACTTATCCTTACCACCTCTCCTTACCACTTATCCTCACCACCTCTCCTCACCACCTCTCCTTACCACTTATCCTTACCACCTCTCCTTACCACTTATCCTCACCACCTCTCCTCACCACCTCTCCTTACCACTTATCCTTACTGCCTCTCCTTACCACTTATCCTCACCACCTCTCCTTACCACTTATCCTCACCACCTCTCCTCACCACCTCTCCCCTTTCTGTCTCAATGTCACCATATCTCTTTCTGTTTATCACCCTTTTCTCTGCCTCTCTCTTCCTGTTTATCACCCTTTTCTCTGCCTCTCTCTTCCTGTTTATCACCCTTTTCTCTGCCTCTCTCTTCCTGTTTATCACCCTTTTCTCTGCCTCTCTCTTCCTGTTTATCACCCTTTTCTCTGCCTCTCTCTTCCTGTTTATCACCCTTTTCTCTGCCTCTCTCTTCCTGTTTATCACCCCTTTCTCTGCCTCTCTCTTCCTGTTTATCACCCTTTTCTCTGCCTCTCTCTCTTCCTGTT
>NC_056442.1:44660254-44670254 GCF_018296145.1 Oncorhynchus tshawytscha
ACAGATGTACATACACATAGACACACACACAATGCAGACACCTCCCCTATCTTCCACCTGCACCTCCCACCATCCTCCCCCTACACCCCACATCACCACAACAACTGTCAACCCCTGAGATAAACTTCATCAGTGATGGAATTGCTTTAGTGGCGTGTAGCTGTGTAGTAAAACTCTAAACCTTTATCTTTGGCTACTGCCTCAAATCATCCCTGGTATTATATTCCTCTCCTTCTTTCTAGTGGCATTTAATTAACTGTATTTGATCACAAGACCTTGGATTTCCTCTGACTTGTCTGTGACACAGAGAGAGGAAAAATGAATTTCATTACCTGGGTGGTAAAAGTAGAAATCCTAATAACTTTTTCAACCAATATAAGATTCCATGTCTGTGATGAGCCATGAAGCATTGTGTGATGCACAACAGACAACTCAGCGCTGTACAAACAAAGAGAGAGAGAGGGCGAGAGAGAGGGGGGGAGAGAGAAAGAGAGAGGGTGAGAGAGAGGGAGTGTGAGACAGAGGGGGAGTGTGTGTGAGAGAGAGGGGGGGTAAGAGGGAGCGTGAGAGAGAGAGAGAGAGGGTGAAGTATAGGGGGAGAGTGAGAGACAGAAATAGGGGGAGTGTAAGAGAGAGGGAGTGTGAGACAGAGGGGGAGTGTGTGTGAGAGAGAGAGGGGGTAAGAGGGAGCATGAGAGAGAGAGAGAGAGAGAGAGAGAGAGAGAGGGTGAAGTATAGGGGGAGAGTGAGAGACAGATACAGGGGGAGTGTAAGAGAGGGGGTGAGAGAGAGTGAGGGATGAAGGCAGGGAGGGAGAGGGGCTATAACGTATGTGAGAGAGAGGGGAGTATGAAATGAAAGAGTGAGGGGGAGTGTAAGAGAGCGAGACAGACAGACAGACAGACAGACAGACAGACAGACAGACAGACAGACAGACAGACAGACAGACAGACAGACAGACAGACAGACAGACAGACAGACAGACAGACAGACAGACAAACTCGACAGACAGAGACAGACAGACAGACTCGACAGACAGACAGACAGACAGACAGACAGACAGACAGACAGACAGACAGACAGACAGACAGACAGACAGACAGACAGACAGACAGACAGACAGACAGACAGACAGACAGACAGACAGACAGACAGACTGCATGCAGGTTGATACCTGCTAATGATCAAAACCAGAAAAGAGCCGTTAAATTCTACAACCACCTAAATGGAAGCGATTCCCAAAGCTTCCATAACAAAGCCATCACCTACAGAGAGATGAACCTGAAGAAGAGTCCCCTAAGCAAGCTGGTCCTGGGGCTCTGTTCACAAACAATACAAATACTTATTTTCCACCATAATTTGCAAATAAATTCATTAAAAATCCTACAATGTGATTTTCTGGATTTTTTTTCTCATTTTGTCTGTCATAGTTGAAGTGTACCTATGGTGAAAATTACAGGCCTCTCTCATCTTTTTAAGTGGGAGAACTTGCACAATTGGTGGCTGACTAAATACTTTTTTGCCGCACTGTATATATATTTTAACTTGAACTATTTACACATCGTTATAACACTGTTCATAGACATAATATGACATTTGAAATGTCTCTTTTCCTTGATATCTTTTGTGAGTGTGATGTTTATTTCACTTTTGTTCATTATCTATTTCACTTGCTTTGGCAATGTTAACATATTTCTCATGTCAATATATCCCTTTGAATTGAATTGAATTGAGAGAGACAGCGATAGTGAGGGAAAATTTAAAAAGCACTACTCTGAATTACATGCACATAAAGCAGACGAATCTCTCCAAGGGGAGGAATAGTAATTAACTCTTGCTTTTGAGAGTGACAGAAATAGAAATATATAGAGAGAGTATGTGTCTCAAAGATGTCCACTAAAGGAGGAGAGTGACAGAGAACCATTCCATGTGATTGTTTCCCTAAGCTAACCATGGAACCTTCAGCTGTCTGTGCAGAGTGAGTCCGCATGAAACCCAAGGTTTCTTGTAAACACAGTACACATCACAGAACACCAGGTCTGCACCAGCTCTGCACCAGCTCTGCACCAGCTCTGCACCAGTTCTGCACCAGCTCTGCACCAGCTCTGCACCAGATCTGCACCAGGTCTGCACCAGCTCTGCACCAGATCTGCACCAGGTCTGTCGTACTCTAATGAGGCCATGTTGACACCTCTAATGGAAACACCTTGCTCTCAGCTGTGGCACCAACCAAACAGGAGCTAAGATGTTGTTCTCCATCTAAATCAACCCATTCCTCATTTTGCTTCAGTCTTTCACCATCTATGTAGCTTACTGCTAACTTAATCCTCCTCCTTTCTCCCCTCCTTCTCCTTTCTCCTTCTCCTTTTCTTTCTCCTCCTCCACCTCCTTCTTCTCCCAACTCATGTTTCTCCTTTCTTTTCTTCCTTCTCCCTCTCCTTCTATGTTCAACACAGCATCTGCATATGGCCCAACACCCAAGGTGGCATCAGAGAGGAAGATAAACTGCAGACCCTATGATGTCAGTTGATGAACAGAACCCCAGAGAGACTACAGAGAGACTGCAAAGAGACTACATGAATGAAAGGACCGTCACCACTGGGAAATTACACACACAGCCAGGGAAAAGTCATTTGCTCCACAGTGAAGCTGTGCTGAGCACGTGCACACACACACACACACACCCACACACACACACACCTATACACACACACACACACAGGGTGGATGAGAAGGAGGCGGGAGGGAGGTAAAGGTAAATAGGACATGACTGCTGAGCAATGAGAGAGTTTGGAGGGGCTGCTTGAGCATAAGTGTGTGTGTATGTCTGTGTGTGCGAGTGTGGTGTTGGCCTAAGAGGAGGATTCAGCGTTGGTGTTCGTGCTCTGGTGCCCACGCCACAGGTGGCCTCCTCTCTCGCCTGTGCCCAGCGGGGTACAGCAGAACATAAACAAACAGATGGAGAGAAGGAAAGACTGGTAAGGAGTCACACACACAGAGACAGAGAGAGAGAGAGAGAGAGAGAGAGAGAGAGAGAGAGAGAGAGAGAGAGAAATAAGGCAGTGTGGCATGGCTAGATCGGGCACACACAGGCAAGCGCACACTCACACAAGGTAGGGAATTGCCTCCCACTGATGTCTTTTTCACTCACACACACACAAATACACACACACACACATAGGCAAAGACACACACAGACACAAAAACAAACAGAAGTACAAAAGAAGGCACTCAAACAAAAAGGTAAAAGGAGAAACAACACCAAAAGCACAGAGTCAGAAGCACAGACTTTGAAAAACACTAAAGGAACACACGCAGACAAAGGACAGAACTATGATGACCTTAGGCAGTAATTGATATTTCAGCACACACACACTCACACACACGGCACTATTTGCCTACTCTGTCTGTTCCTCCGTATGTACCACAGCAGGACCAGGGTCCAGCAGTATGCCAGACACCCTTTGGGGATGAATCTGCCAACATCACCAGGAAGCAGCTGGATAGTGTCTCAGGATGTGTCTGAAATGGCACCCTGTTCCCTATGTAGCGCACTACTTCTGACCGGAGCATCACAAAACCTCTATTTCCTTCTGGTATCTGGGTAGTGTTTGCATCACAGTGCAGTTGAGTGGTTTCTCCCTGCTATTTAAATGTCTGGTGAATGGGTGCAGCAGCATGGTTTCTGGTGAGATGGAGAGTTTGAGGTGTTGGCTCAGCTTTGTATAGCTGACTTGTATTTAGAGTTTGAGGGGAGGACACAGGTGTGAAGTGTCTTCTGATACCCGAGTTTTAGGGTGCTGCTGGTGGGATATTAAATAATCCTCTAGTATCTAGGACCAGTTTTAACATTTGAACTGTGTTATGATGCAAGCCCGTCACCTCCCAGCACACCCACAGTTAGCCCATAGAGGAGGGCAGAAGGAGAGGTGAGGGAGAAAGGAAGGGAGGGACGGACAGAGGGCAGAAGGAGTGGTGAGGGAGAAAGGAAGGGAGGGACGGACGGACGGAGAGCAGAAGGAGAAGTGAGGGAGAAAGGAAAGGAGGGACGGAGGGCAGAAGGAGAGGTGAGGGAGAAAGGAAGGGAGGGACGGACGGAGGGCAGAAGGAGAGGTGAGGGAGAAAGGAAGGGAGGGGTATAGGGCAGAGGGAGAGGTGAGGGAGAAAGGAAGGGATTGGTATAGGGCAGAGGGAGAGGTGAGGGAGAAAGGAAGGGAGGGGTATAGGGCAGAGGGAGAGGATGAAAAGGATAGAGGGTGAAAGAGAGAAAACAGTGACCCCACATCCAATATATAGCTGCACGTCTCCTTAAGGCTGTAACGGTCATGGAATGTTGGTCAGTCAAATGACCCCATTCACCGTTATAATCATGTAAAAAATATATATGTATACAGTTGAAGTCGGAAGTGTACATACACCTTAGCCAAACACATTTAAATTCAGTATTTCACAATTCCTGACATTTAATAAAAGTAAAAATGCACGGTCTTAGGTCAATTAGGATCATTACTTTATTCTAAGAATGTGAGAAAAATTCTAAGAATGTCAGAAAAATAGTGGAGAGAGTTATTTATTTCAGCTTTTATTTCTTTTATCACATTCCCAGTGGGTCAGAAGTTGACATACACTCAATTAGTATTTTGTACCATTGCCTTTCAATTGTTTAACTTGGGTCCAACGTTTCGGGTAGCCTTCCACAAGCTTCCCACAATAAGTTGGGTAAATTCTGGCCCACTCCTCCTGACAAAGCTGGAGTAACTGAGTCAGGTGTGTAGGCCTCCTTACTCAGAAACCCTATTTCAGTTCTGCCCAGGTTTTCTTCAGCTTGCAAGCCTCCCCCTTTCTCCTCCAAACATAACAATGGTCATTACAGCCAAACAGTTCAATTTTATTTTGATCAGACCAGAGGACATTTCTCAAAAAAGTATGATCTTTGTCCCCATGTGCAGTTGCAAACTGTAGTCTTTTATGGTGGTTTTGGAGCAGTGGCTTCTTCCTTGCTTAGCAGCCTTTCAGGTTATGTTGATATAAGGACTCATTTTACTGTGGATATAGATACTTCTGTACCTGTTTCCTCCAGTATCTTCACAAGGTCCTTTGCTGTTGTTCTGGGATTGATTTGCACTTTTCGCACCAAAGTACAATCATCTATAGGAGACAGAGCGTGTCTCCTTCCTGAGCGGTATGACGACTGCGTGGTCCCATGGTGTTTATACTTGCATACTATTATTTGTACAGATGAATGTGGCACCTTTAGGTGTTTGGAAATGGCTCCCAATAATTAACCAGATTTGTGGAGGTCTTCAAAAAAAAATTTGGAGGTCTAGGATTTCTTTTGATTTTCCAATGATGTCAAGCAAAGAGTCACTGAGTTTGAAGGCAGGCCTTGAAAGGTACACCTCCAAATGACTCAAATGATGTCAATTAGCCTATCAGAGCTTCTAAAGCCCTGAATTTTCCAGGCTGTTTAAAGGCATAGTTAACTTAGTGTATGTAAACTTCTGACCCACTGGAATTGTGATACAGTGAATGATAAGTGAATAAAATCTGTCTGTAAACTATTGTTGGAAAAATGACTTGTGTCATGCACAGAGTTGATGTCCTAACCGTCTTGCCAAAACTATAGTTTGTTAACAAGTAGTTGAAAAACAAGTTTAAATGACTCCAACCAAAGTGTATGTAAACGTCCGACTTCAACTGTGTGTATATTTATATATAAATGCAAAATATCACCCCCCCTGCTCAATTTTGGTAGATGATGGTGATTAAGGTAGAGGGTGACAGACTGTGGTGATTATGATAGAGGGTGATATACTGTGGTGAATATGGTAAAGGCGAAAGACTGTGGTGATTATGGTAGACTGTGGTGATTATGGTAGATTCTTGTGATAGACTGAGGTGATTTGGGTAGACTGTGATGATTATGGTAGACTGTGCTGATTGTGGTAGACGGTGGTGATTATGGCAGAGGGTGACCGACTGTGGTGATTATGGTGGAGGGTGACAGACTGTGGTAATAATGGTAGACTGTGGTGATTATGGTAGACTATGGTAATAGACTGTGGTGATAGAATGTGGTGATTTATGGTTGACTGTAGTGATTATGGTAGAGGGTGATAGACTGTGGAGATTGTGGTAAAAGGTGACAGATTGTGATGATTACGGTAGAGGGTGACAGATTGTGATGATTATGGTTGATAGAGGGTCATGGATGGTGGTGATTAGGGTAGATAGAGGGTCATGGATGGTGGTGATTATGATAGAAGGTTACAGGCTGTGGTGATAATGTTAGACTGTGGTGATTATGATAGAGGGTGATAGACTGTGGTGATTATGATAGAGGGTGATAGACTGTGGTGATTATGGTAGAGGGTGACAGACTGTGGTGATTATGGTAGAGGGTGATAGACTGTGGTTATTATGGTAGAGGGTGACAGACTGTGGTGATTATGATAGAGGGTGATATATTGTGGTGATTATGGTAAAGAGGGAAAGACTGTGGAGATTATGGTAGACTGTGGTGATTATGGTAGACTGTGGTGATTATGGTAGATTCTTGTGATAGACCGAGGTGATTTGGGTAGACTGTGGTGATTATTGTAGAGGGTGATAGACTGTGGTGATTGTGGTAGAGGGTGATAGACTGTGGAGAATATGGTAGAGGGTGATAGACTGTGGTGATTGTGTTAGTGGGTGACAGACTGTGGTGATTATGGAAGAGGGTGGTGGACGGTGGTGATTATGATAGAAGGTTACAGACTGTGGTGATAATGTTAGACTGTGGTGATTATGATAGAGGTTGATAGACTGTGGAAGTTATGTTAGAGGGTGAGAGACCTTGGTGATTTTGGTAGAGGGTGATAGACTGTGGTGATTATGGTAGAGGGTGACAGATTGTGATGATTATGGTAGTGGGTGACAGACTGTGATGATTATGGTAGAGGGTGACAGAATGTGGTGATTATGATAGAGGGTGATATACTGTGGTGAATATGGTAGACTGTGGTGATTATGTTAGATGGTGAAAGACTGTAGAAATTATATTAGAGGGTGATGGATGGTGGTGATTATGATAGAAGGTTACAGACTGTGGTGATAATGTTAGACTGTGGTGATTATGATAGAGGGTGATAGACTGCTGTGATTATGGTAGACAGTGGTGATTATTGAAGATGGTGATAGGGTGACAGAATGTAGACTGTGGTGATTGTGGTAGAGGGTGATAGACGGTGGTGATTGTGGTAGAGGGTGATAGACTGTGGAGAATATGGTAAAGAGTGATAGACTGTGGTGATTGTGGTAGACGGTGACAGACTGTGGTTATTATAGTAGATGGTGACAGACTGTTGTAGTTATTGTAGAGGGTGACAGACTGTGGTAGTTATGGTAGAGGGTGATAGACTGTGATAGTTATGGTAGAGGGTGATAGACTGGTGATTATGGTAGAGGGTGACAGACTGTGGTCATTATGGTAGATGGTTACAGACTGTTGTGATAATGGTAGATTGTGGTGATAGACTGTGGTGATTGTGGTAGACTGTGGTGAATACTGTGGTGACTATGATAGAGGTTGATGGACTGTTGTGATTATGGTAGACGGTGACAGACTGTGGTAGTTATGGTAGAGGGTGATAGACTGTGATAGTTATGGTAGATGGTGACAGACTGTGGTAGTTATGGTAGAGGGTGATAGACTGTGATAGTTATGGTAGAGGGTGATAGACTGTGATAGTTATGGTAGACAGTGAAAGACTGTGGTAGTTATGGTAGAGGGTGACAGACTGTGGTAGTTATGGTAGAGGGTGACAGACTGTGGTAGTTATGGTAGACGGTGATAGACTGTGGTGATTGTGGTAGACTGTGGTGAATACTGTGGTGATTATGATAGAGGTTGGTGGACTGTTGTGATTATGGTAGACGGTGATAGACTGTGATAGTTATGGTAGATGGTGACAGACTGTGGTAGTTATGTAGAGGGTGACAGACAGTGGTAGTTATGTAGAGGGTGACAGACTGTGGTGATTATGGTAGACGGTGACAGACTGTGGTAGTTATGGTAGAGGGTGACAGACTGTGGTGATTATGGTAGACGGTGACAGACTGTGGTAGTTATGGTAGAGGGTGACAGACTGTGGTAGTTATGTAGAGGGTGACAGACTGTTGTGATTATGGTAGAGGGTGACAGACTGTGGTGATTATGGTAGATGGTGACAGACTGTGGTAGTTATGGTAGCGGGTGATAGACTGTGATAGTTATGGTAGATGGTGACAGACTGTGATAGTTATGGTAGAGGGTGATAGACTGTGGTAGTTATGTAGAGGGTGAGAGACTGTGGTAGTTATGGTAGATGGTGACAGACTGGTAGTTATGGTAGAGGGTGATAGACTGTGGTGATTATGGTAGACGGTGACAGACTGTGGTAGTTATGGTAGAGGGTGACAGACTGTGGTAGTTATGTAGAGGGTGACAGACTGTGGTAGTTATGTAGAGGGTGACAGACTGTGGTAGTTATGTAGAGGGTGACAGACTGTGGTGATTATGGTAGACGGTGACAGACTGTGGTAGTTATGGTAGAGGGTGAAAGACTGTGGTAGTTATGGTAGAGGGTGATAGACTGTGATAGTTATGGTAGAGGGTGATAGACTGTGGTGATTATGGTAGATGGTGACAGACTGTGGTAGTTATGGTAGAGGGTGATAGACTGTGGTAGTTATGGTAGATGGTGATAGACTGTGATAGTTATGGTAGACGGTGACAGACTGTGATAGTTATGGTAGATGGTGACAGACTGTGGTAGTTATGGTAGAGGGTGATAGACTGTGATAGTTATGGTAGACGGTGACAGACTGTGGTAGTTATGGTAGAGGGTGACAGACTGTGGTAGTTATGGTAGATGGTGACAGACTGTGATAGTTATGGTAGACGGTGACAGACTGTGGTAGTTATGTAGAGGGTGACAGACTGTGGTGATTATGGTAGAGGGTGACAGACTGTGGTAGTTATGGTAGAGGGTGATAGACTGTGATAGTTATGGTAGATGGTGACAGACTGTGGTAGTTATGGTAGAGGGTGATAGACTGTGATAGTTATGGTAGACAGTGAAAGACTGTGGTAGTTATGGTAGAGGGTGACAGACTGTGGTAGTTATGGTAGAGGGTGACAGACTGTGGTAGTTATGGTAGACGGTGATAGACTGTGGTGATTGTGGTAGACTGTGGTGAATACTGTGGTGATTATGATAGAGGTTGGTGGACTGTTGTGATTATGGTAGACGGTGACAGACTGTGGTAGTTATGGTAGAGGGTGATAGACTGTGATAGTTATGGTAGATGGTGACAGACTGTGGTAGTTATGTAGAGGGTGACAGACAGTGGTAGTTATGTAGAGGGTGACAGACTGTGGTGATTATGGTAGACGGTGACAGACTGTGGTAGTTATGGTAGAGGGTGACAGACTGTGGTGATTATGGTAGACGGTGACAGACTGTGGTAGTTATGGTAGAGGGTGACAGACTGTGGTAGTTATGTAGAGGGTGACAGACTGTTGTGATTATGGTAGAGGGTGACAGACTGTGGTGATTATGGTAGATGGTGACAGACTGTGGTAGTTATGGTAGCGGGTGATAGACTGTGATAGTTATGGTAGATGGTGACAGACTGTGATAGTTATGGTAGAGGGTGATAGACTGTGGTAGTTATGTAGAGGGTGAGAGACTGTGGTAGTTATGGTAGATGGTGACAGACTGGTAGTTATGGTAGAGGGTGATAGACTGTGGTGATTATGGTAGACGGTGACAGACTGTGGTAGTTATGGTAGAGGGTGACAGACTGTGGTAGTTATGTAGAGGGTGACAGACTGTGGTAGTTATGTAGAGGGTGACAGACTGTGGTAGTTATGTAGAGGGTGACAGACTGTGGTAATTATGGTAGATGGTGACAGACTGTGGTAGTTATGGTAGAGGGTGATAGACTGTGGTAGTTATGGTAGATGGTGATAGAC